>NW_006760868.1:0-3323 GCF_000271605.1 Fomitiporia mediterranea MF3/22
GGAAAACAGTAAAGAATAACTTGAAAATTTTCAGACAAAGAATAAATAGTTAATCTGTATAACATGTTGGCTAGTGTGCTAGTATAGTACTGAAACTCCTGTGAAGTGTCTAAGAGAAGATCACAGGTGATTTGTTAAGTTTGAGGGGGAGCTAAACCACAAGTCTTAGGAGACTAGAGTGGTTCCAAACAGGTGCAAGTTCTTCTAGTACAGTTGCAACCTTGGAAGAGTGATGTGAATAACAGAAAGTGCACTTTGTGAAGCACACAATGAACAATCTGATACAGAAAATGACAAAGACTAAAACTATGCCTTATGCTAGAGGACTTTGAGACAAGAGACAAGAGCTAAATCAATGGGTGAACTATCTGAATTCCCCCTGTATCTAGTACATGAGTAGCTGTATTTATAGTTTTCCAAGTTCTGGAAAAGCATAGTACTAACAGGGAAGTGTCATGACTGAACAAAAGAAAAATAACAAGATATACAAGAACAAATAAGAGAACCTTTTGCTAGAGGTTGGAAGAAACTAGGGTGAAAATGTATGAGGAAAATTTAAGTGGTCTGCATTTTAGCTACAGGAAATGTTATGCAAAAGGGAAAAGCAAGATTTACATTGAAAGAAATAGAAGGTTCTCATGCTGTTATCATCTGATCAGTACAGACAAAGTGCAGAGAGTTCCGAGATTTCTGGCAGTCTCCTGAGATCAACACTTTGATCACTCCAATGTCCTATCTGATTGGAAGATCACAGTACTTTGATCCAGGCAATAATGATGTAATGGTTTGCTGAGCCACTCACTGTGACACAACTTGTGTTCTGAGCCTATGATAAGTACATGATCTATACATCCTGTAGAGAAAACAATGTATGTAAGCCAATTCTAAGACTGTGCACTCTTGCAGTTCTGTTTGCAAATGCTTGTAATGTGGAATAGTTGGGTGTTCTTGGAGTAGGCTTCTATGAGTCATGTGGGTGTTTGGAATTGATTGCTGTGATTGTCTGTATGTGATGTATGGTTCTTAGTGTGATGCCAATTGTTTCATCTCCTAGTGTGTCTGCTTGTGACTGTCTGCAGTCACATGGTTGATTTAATGATTGGTAGGCTGAATGTAAGTTCTGTGTGTGTGTGAACATTGTTACTTATTCTTCCTGCTTCCTTCCATCACTCTTGCCATGTCATTACCACTCCCTAGCAAATCTGACAGTAAGTGTTGCACCCTTTTCCACTCTTTTTATACTGATTTTGTGATTTTCCTCAGAAATTGTGTGTGCAACAATGTAGTAGCTAGTGAGGGAATGGATGTGGATGATGAGCTAGTTGAATGTATACTTGGTGAGTACCTCTGTGAAGCACATTGTCTCTGGCTCATATGCTGATGTGCTCTACAGGTTCTGATACAGAAAACGAACCAGAGGACAAGGTTGTAAAGGAGGAAACCAAGGGATTGACTACAGATCCTGAGTCTGAAGACAAAGAGAGCTCAGACAATAATGCTCACAATGACAACAATTTGGAGGGTGAGGAGGTTTTGTCTGTGCTAGTAGAGGGTCAATCTAGCAGTAAGTCTCCTATTTCCTGATTTCCAATCTGTCTACTGACACAGAACATCTTGTAGATTGTAAGGTAACAGTGGAGGAGCTTGCAAAAGCAAAGGAGGACAAAGCTGCTGTTAGGGCTAAAGTAAAGGCAGAGGCTGAGAAAGTAACACAGGCTAAGGTTAAGGAAGAGGCTCAGGCTAAGGTGAAGAAGGAGAAGGAGAGGGGAAAGGAGAAGGAGAAGGAGAAGGAGAAGGAGAAAGAGAGGGAGAAGGAGAAGGAGAAGGAGAAGGCTATAGCCTTAGTGTAGTCAGCAACAAAGTAGAAGGATAGGAAGGAAAAGGAGGGGTCCAAAGGTATGTGTGCAAGTATAGCTAACAAATTGTGTGTAATAACTAACTGTTTACACAGGTTCTGATGCTGTTGCAAACACAGAAAGGTCAAAGGTGGTAGTAGAAAAGGGGAACAAGCTAGGTATGAATTAAATGTATGGCTAACAAATTGTACACTACTAATGTTGTCTTTACCTAGTTCCTGAAGAAGTTGCAAAACTGGAAAAGAAAAAGCTAGTTGTAGAGAAAGAGAAGGTTGATGCAAGAAGGGATGGGAAGGAGAAACGAGTCATAGTCAGTAAGTACAAGTATGGCTAACAAATCATGCCAAGCTAATACAATGTTTCTCCTAGTTCCTCAAGTGGTTACAAAGCCAGAAAAGAAGAAAGAGGACAAAAGCAAGGAAAAAGGTAATGTGGATGAGGGGTAGTTGATTTTCTGAGTATACTGACTCCATTTTGTTGTCTAGAGCCAGTACTGGTGCTCCTGAGCAAGAAGCACACTATTGTAGAGGTGGAGATTCTGGTCTCTAGTAAGGAAATGTGTGCAAAAAACCAGAAGGTTATGGTGGAGTCTTCAAGTAAGGAGGACAAGGATATCCCTCTGGATTGGGTGGAGGGAATGGTCTTCCACACACCCAAGTGTGTGAAGTGTGCAGAGAGGCACAAGGGTCCTCAGGGATCCACTTGCTAGACTGTAATGGATTGGCTGTACTATAGTAATCTGAGTAAGTCCATTTCAATCTTATTTTTGACTGTGTCAATGGTGATTGTTTGTGTAGAAAACCAGTGTACAGTATACATATTCTACCACTCTGAATATAGTCTAAAGGGAATCCAGCATAAGACTAGGGGGCAAACTATAGAATTGTACAGTACAACTCAGAACCTGTGTTCTGTCATCCCTCCAATCATGTGTAGTAAAGCTAGAACAGTCTGCAACCTCCACTCACAGATGACTAAGGAGCTGAATGACTTAGAGTTGCAGCTAATGATAATGAAGAATGAGTTTGATACAAAGATCATGACTCTGAGGCAGGGTATCAACTTCTTAGCCATGGTAGTAGAAGCCTCTGTAGATAGTAGGGTGGAAGAGTTAGAGTAGGAAATAGAACAGGGTAGAAAGTAGAGAAATAAAAGTCCAGTTTTGTTTTTATGAAAAAAACCCAGAAACGTAAGGAATAAACAGAATAGAACAGAAATGGATGGAATGGATAGGAAAATAGATAAAATTAGAGAGTTAAGAGGAATGGAATGGATGGATGGATATTTTTATGATTTATGTATAGAACTAGTGGAATAGGATGGGAATAGGTGGAAAAGAATTATAATTTGTATAAAGGTTTATATGCTTATAGAATGTTGTATGGGCTTTTTGCAATTTATTGTAAATGAGAAGGAATGTAACAGAAGATTGAAAGTATGTGAATATAAAATGTAACAAAGCATAGG
>NW_006760869.1:0-3322 GCF_000271605.1 Fomitiporia mediterranea MF3/22
CAGTCGCATCAAATCGCATCATCCTCACGTCAGCATCTTCGATTACGTCATCATCGCCCACACAATAGTCTTGGTCGCTCAACTCGGACTAGTTGGGTTCCGGACTCCAGTTCCGATTCACAAAGGCAAGACTCTGAGCCTTCGGACGGCTGGTCGATCGATACAAAGGGGACTCGGATCCGGAGTCCCGGATGGGTTGATACAAAGGAGACAGCGGTGGATTTGTTGTTCACAAAGGACTAGTAGCTACAAAGGACTCATAAATTCTATAAATACCCTCATGTAATTCGTACTTTCCAGCAATCAAGTTACTCTCTACTGCGACTCTTAGTGTGTAGTTTGACAGTCTCCTCAGTTAACGTTCCATCTCGCCTCGTCTCGTCTCGTATTGCCTCGTTCCGAAGTGCGGCTTCGTCGTTCCGCACTACTCTCGTCTTGTTAATCGTCACCTTCGGAACTCGTACGTTCCGCTCGGATCTACCTATTCCTTCTCACTCTTGACCCCTCTCGGCGTCCGTACCTTGCGGACTCAACTGACCTCTTCTACCTCAACCGGTACTTGAGATCGACACTACTCAGTAGTTTGTCTATAGTATTAAGTAGGGATAGCCTCAGCTGAGTTCACAGCTGAGGACATGAGTCTGTCCTTGTTAAAAGAGAGAGGTTAATAAGGAAATGTTAGTACATATACTTACTCTCTTAAACAATAAGACTGTACAAGCTGTATGTTCCCTTCAGAACAAGTAGCAGTTCATCTGAGAATGTTCTAAACACTAGCTCCAGGTCCCTGTCCTCTTAGCTCCCTTCTTAGGATCCCCCCAGATCTGAACAACAGCTCTAGTAAATAGTAGATACACTAGTTTGTACATTAATAAGGTCTTCATGTAGGAACACTACCTCCCTACTCAATGTGTTCTACTTCCAATCCTAGTATATAATGTGGACAGAACCCTAAACCAGAATAGTTAGATTACTAAGTTTGTCCAACTACAAATGACTATTCAGGATTATAAGGAAAGTATTGAGTTTAGAGTTACTAACCTTAGAAAGACAGATGTCTTTATTAGATTCAAATAGCTTAAGGCTTACAACCTTACTATTGACTAGTTAGAGTAGACACTTGTGTTTGATTAGTGTCCTAAGTCTTGTGACTACCTTGTACTACTGTTCTAAGTGAATATAGACACTTCTAATGTTACTAACAGTTCTGATAAAGGTGACTAGTTGTTCTTCTTTAACTAGGATAAATATATGGATACATATTCTAGTTGAGACAGAATAGAGTTAATTCAAAGGATGTCTGAGACAGAACCAGTCCAGAACCCTCTTAGAATAACTCTACTCTAGAACACACATAGACTCAGCCTACTGGATTTTGTCTGAGAGTTCCCTAAAGTCTTTAGTAAAGAGGAATTTGACTAGCTTCCTAAACACTATCCCTAGGACTATACAATTGAATTGACTGAGGGTTTCCAATCTAAGGATTACAAGGTCTACCTACTCAACAGAGACAAGTAAGAGGTGCTTGACAAGTTCCTTCAGGAAAATCTTTAGAACAGCCAAATCTGACCCTTAAAGTCCCTTATAGCCTCCCCTTTCTTCTTTGTCAAAAAGAAAGATAGGAAGCTCTACTCAGTCTAGGATTATTGTTGTCTTAATAAGGGTACTGTTAAAAACAAGTACCTGCTCCCCCTGATTCAGGAGCTCATTAATAAGACACATACATCTAGGGTTTTCACTAAGTTGAATGTTTGATAGGGATACAATAATATTTGGATCTAAGACAGAGATGAGTAGAAGACTGTATTCTGAACCAATTACAGATTGTACAAACTGACTATAATGTTCTTCAGACTAACCAACTTGTCTACAACATTCTAGTCATTCATGAATCACATCCTTACAGATCTGATTGACTTAGAGTATGTTAGTGTGTACCTGAACAACATTCTAATCTTTACTCAGACAGTTGAGTACTATTACTAACTAATCTGAGCAGTTCTATAATGACTCTGAGATAATAAACTGTTCCTCTAAGAAGTAAAGTACTCTTTTGTACAAGAGTTAGTAGATTATCTAAGCTTTGTAATTAGTAGAGGAGAGGTCTGTATAGATCTAGTAAAGGTAACTGTAGTTTAGAACTAGCTACAACCTTAGAACCTGAAACAGGTCTAAGTATTCCTTAGGTTTGTAAACTACTACTAACACTTCATTTGAGGCTTTAGTACTATTGTCTAGCCCCTTTACAATCTTACTAGCAAAGATGTTCCTTAGTAATAGGAGGATCAGTAGTAGTCTGTGTTCAAGTCCCTAAAGTAGACTATTACTAGTAAGCCTGTATTAGTAGTTCTGACAGTTGTAGACAAGTTCTAAGTTGAAGCTAACTCTTCTAACTTTACAAATAGAGTAGTACTGTCCTAGTTTATTAACAGAAAGTAGTGTCTGATAGTGTTCCAATCAGAATCCCTCTCTGTAACAGAACAGAACTACCCTATCTATGACAAGGAACTCTTTACAATTGTCTGTTCCCTAGAGGAGTAGTATTAATATCTCCTCAGTACTATACAGAAGTTTGAGATTTAGAGTAATCACCTTAATCTCTAGTACTTTCAGGTGTCTTAGAAGCTTAACTACTGTTAAGCCTGCTAGATGTTAGAACTGTAGGACTATGACTTTATACTGACCCACAAACTCAGAACACAAATAACAAAAGCTAATTTACTCTTAAGACAAGTAGGTTATGAAAGGGGGGAGAATGATAACAAAAATCTTGTTCTTCTAGACAATTCCTGTTTTGTGTCTGAGACAATCTGAGAGATCTGACTCAAATCTGAGAATGTTGACTTTGTCACCTACATACAGTAAGCTCTAAGACACACATAGGACTGAGTTGTAGTAAAGCAACTAGAGAAGTAGGCTAGAGATTAGGAGGAGGATAAGTGTTAGCAACAGTGTAGAGGGGACCCAAAGGCTCAGTAAGGGGACCCAGGCTACAACTATTCTACACAACAGAAATACAGAACATGAGCACTAGAACATAGTCAGAACTTGCAGAACAGGCAGAGAGAGAGAGTGAGACAAGAGTAGGGTATATAGAGTGAGCCTAAGAGTATAGGACTACCTGGAGTAGATGAGATCAAGACTACAGGACCAGTCTGATCTTGTACACCTATATATACTAAACTACACAAGAGTACTCAGGGAGCATGAGCCACTAAGAATGATGAGCCATGAAGAATGAAAGAAAGGAATGTCAAAGATAAAGGTACAAAGAATGAAGGGATGGATAAAGGGTAAGAGACTATAGAATGATACAAAGAAT
>NW_006760870.1:0-3319 GCF_000271605.1 Fomitiporia mediterranea MF3/22
ATCAGCCTGTAAAATGTCTAACTTTTATTACTTTTTAGTCAAAAATGACTAAAATGGCCAAAAATCAGAAAGTTTCCAGACTTATATCTCAACAACTTCTAACTCAATTTATATAGTTCAAAGTATGGTCTTATACTACTCATTAAGAAGTATTTTTTAACGATTTTTATTTGAGTCTGTTGTGAGTCAATAATTGTGTGGAAAATGGCTATTTTGGTACTTTTGGGGGCTTTCTCTCGATTTTTAATATTTTTGCTTGAGCCTTAGAGCATTTTATTTGTATGAATACAAGCTAAATATACTAATTTACAGAACTGCAAAATGTTGTGGTTTACAGGAGATATGAATTTTTTACCTTGTTGTAATATTTTTTTTACATACTGTATTTGTTTTAACCATATAGTTCAATAGTTATTCAATGTTCTCTCAATTGTAACACTTATCTATCCAGTAATATCAATTACTATTTGATTGGATGATATGTCACTCAATTGTATTGATTGTATTGTCTGTTACTTGTATAATATCATTATGTATGATAGAATTCTGTTTTGTTTTTACTCTTTGTCATACAATCATTAATCATGAAAGTCAAATGTATTTGTTTGCTATGATGCCCTTCATACATCATTGCAGTTCACGTTTGTACATTGTCATGTGTGCTTTATGCATCACCATGTATATACTATGTGCATTCAGTAATAAACTGATATTCTGCCATAGGAATGAAGCTTTACATTGTTCTAACTTTGTAGTATAGATGCTTAATCTGTAATTGCCAGATTGCTTCTCTCTAAGGTTATAAGGTATTTTGTTCGTTTCAATATCAGTCTGCACATTGTGTAATGTGTTTTGGTGCATGATATCATATATTATATCATTTTATTGCATCCTGAGTTAATTCACAGTATGCTACATTTGTTCTTTAACGAATCTGGTATGTTTTTGTCATATTTTATCTCTCAAACAATTTTATAACATGTGTTTGCATTGTTTATCACTATTGTAATACTAATCATGGATTTTCACAATTGTAATCCTGATATTCAAGCTATTACTTATGTTCCTTTGTCTGTAACAATTGTAATATGTTCACATAGTTTGTGACTATTGTTTTATATAATGCTTTATACAATTATAGTATTTGTCCAGCATTGTATCTTGTTGTTTTAATAAGTTGAGTTAGAGTACTTTGCATCTCTTTTTCTTTATATTACTTTAATAGATATGCTGTTCTATATCTTATCATTGCATTTGGTAATTCTAATGCTTTTTACATTTATATTCATTATTACAATGATAGCAAATGAATTGTTCACATGTTAATTGATTATATAGTTGTGTAGAATTAATGATATTAGTGTCATAGTTCTTTGCATACTATTCTTACTGTCCTGCCCAGTTTAATATACGAATTATGTTTGAATAATGTTTGTATTATCATATGAATATGTTCTTTATCCTTTTATATGTGTTCTAAGGTATTATTCTTGTTATTCATCATTTTATTCATTATATATAGTATGAATTAATGAATTATCTTGTTAAATAACATGTTATTTGTCCATTTATTATTTAATTTCGTATTAAACTTCATTATAATAGTTTTTATTATCATACTTATTTCATTTGCTAAGTATGTGTGTTTGCTTCACAGTGTATAATCATTTATTTGATTTATTGAAGTACAATTGCACAGTTGTATTGACTTCTCTTTTTGTAGTGATCAACATTATCTTGTGTTGCTTCTGCTTTGAATGATTAACGTTTTGATCAACAGTACACATGTTAATTCTATCAAATCTATTGCTTTTCCCTTTTTGGATTAGTATGAGATCAACGTTTCTGTGTTGTAGTTGCTTGTGTAAGAGTTTTGGGATATATACTATTTCTTAGCTTCATTGCTTCAACTATTTGCTAGTCACTTGCACAAATAATAATATAGTTTATTATCTTACTCTTTCAATATTATTTCACACCTTAAGTGTTGGAAATCTTGTGTAATATATGATCTTTAATTTTCAATGTAACATACATTCTGTTGTGGAAGACATAGTTCTGTTCAATAGTTCTGTATAATTCAATATATACTGAAGATGCTTTTCTGCTCAACATTATTGTATGTAGTGTACTTCTCTATGCATATATTAGTGATTTGTAATATAATTGTCTGTTATAAGCTCAATAGTACTGTGTGAGGGTAACACCTTAAAGATATAGATAGAATGACTTGTGCATTCATTGTATTGACATTGGATTCTTTGTAATGACTTGGTAAATATGTTTTGTAGGATATGTAACATTGAACAGTAATGTAGTCAACATTTCCACATTGTTTAATTGTTTGTTTATAGTGTGATTGAATGCATATAATTACTCCCCCTCAATTCAAGAAGGTTTCCTTTGAGTAATTGTTTTGTATATTCAATTACTTTGTCTTGTCCATTTTCTTTGTTTTATTTAACTGTTTGTTGGTTGTATATACATCCAGTAGTTTATAACTCTTTAATAGACTATGTGTTTGACCATCATATTGTGTACTTTGTATTTGTAGCATATGTTTTTATTTTACTCAATCCTCATGAATTTAAGGAGAGTATTATAACATCAGATATTATAACTTTAATGTTTTTGATCATTAAATATGAATATATAGTCATGGTCTATATTTTAATGTGTTGAATGAATGTTATTTGCTTTTAAATTACATTTGCATCCATATATTTTATTGTATTATAGATATTTCTCATCCATTTTCAAAATAGTGTCAGCACTCTCTTAGCACTATTACTGACATGAATTGTTGTAGTGTAGTTTTGCTTGCTCTTATGTATTTACTGTTATCCTATTGATAACAAAAGTATTAGAGCTGTATTAGTGTGTGTCCGTTTCTGCTCATTCTATTATTCTTTATGTTGTAGGCACAGGCTTCAAGCAAGGCCATTATATTAAGAATACACTATAGTGAGCTGTTTTACCTACTGTTATGTGCTGGGTTGACTGTAAATACTTACTTGTAAATAAATATCTTTCCACCACAATGTTAACATTGTGTACTAATGTTTTTGAACATGTTTTTGTTTGATTAATGCTATAATCATTTATATAATGATGTATCATCTGCAATCATTGTTTTAGTAAATGTTACTGATTGTTTTGTCATAGTATTTTGTGCTTGTAAGCTTTGTAGATTCAATATAAGCTTCATGATTTAATATTTCATACTTCTGGTACAAGAATTGTATTATTTATTTGTCTGTGACATATTATTACATTGATACATATGTATTTTTAATCATATTGCTTTGTTTAGTTTATG
>NW_006760871.1:0-3314 GCF_000271605.1 Fomitiporia mediterranea MF3/22
AGCAAAATTAAACCCTGTGCAACAGAATTACCTAGTACACAATGTAGAATTACTAGCAGGAGTAGAAACTATGCTAAGACACAAGAATCTACTACAGGGAACACACTTCTTTTGGTATACTAATCATAGAGCATTAGAACACATTCTAAAGTAACTGGTATTAAGTGGAAGACAAGCCAGATGGCTAGAGAAGATATCAGACTTTGATTTCACTGTAAAATACATTCCAGGCACTACAAACATTCTTACAGACACATTATCATACATATACTCAGGAGATTTACTAGGAACAACTTGATCTCAGCAAGAATATACACTACAACTTGATGACAATGATCTATCAAGGATTAATCAAGTCAGGAATAACATTTCACAGCTGTTAGAGATACAGAATACTGTATATATTGAGGCTAGATTAGTAGTAGTAAGGAAAACTTCACCTTGAGGATTGATTACAAGTCGACTGTACAGTAGAAAGGCTAGATTAATTACCAGACATGCTAGAAACTCACAGACAGACCTCCAAACAGAGGGTAGACCTGCTACAAGGACTAGAAGCTGGTTTACAATACCAGAGAATGCAGAGCAAGATCAGGAAACAGATACACACAGTGAGGTATTGGAAACACTGCCTCAGGACACTGAACAATCAGATTTGTATGAAATAAATTCACCTGTGAATGTACCAGACACTAGAAGTAATACACAAGGATACAGACATTCAGACAATGATATTAGATCAGAAATTAATGATCAGAACGTCCCAGTACTAAAGAACACTACTGATCAACTCTAGAACTTAATTGAACTGTAGTTACCTAATATTATAGCTCAATCTTCACTGGATTTACAATTCCCAGAATGTCTCAAAGGCAGATATCATGAGGATAACTTCTTCAATCAGATATTACAAGATCCGAAGCACTTCCAGAATTTTCATATTGAAAATGGACTCATATTTCACTAGGAGGGTAAGAGGTACATACTTTGCATACCTAGAATTCTAATACACAACAGAAATGCTAGGGAAATTGTAATAGAGTATGCACATTCTATTTTGGCACACTTAGGACTGTGAAAGACACTTTCATACCTTAGAGAACAAGTTTGGTGGAAGGATATGATCATAGACATTAATTCCTACTACAATTTGTGTCATACATGCAAGATCAGCAAACCTAACAATCAGAAACTGTTTGGTTTACTACATCCACTCTCAGTACCTAATAGGCCTTAGGAAGGCATAGGAATGGACTTTGTTGGACCTTTTCCTGAATTGAAGAACTGTTTGGGACCTTTTGATATGATTTGTACAGTTATTTGTCTATTAACTGGCATGGTACACATTATTCCTACTAGGCAAACGTACAGAGCAAGAGAAATCACAGAGATAGTATTTGAAAACGTCTATAAACTGTATGGACTGTCTAATTACATTGTTAGCAATTGTGATTCCCTATTCACCAGTACGTTTTGGAGAAGATTACATGAACTTATAAGTATTAAATTGAAGCTATCAAGCACATATCATCTACAGACTAATGGATCGACTGAGAGAATGAACAGAACAATTACTCAGATGCTCAGACAGTGTATTTCTCCTAAACAAAAGGATTAGATACATAAACTACTTATGATCAAGTATGCTATCAATACAGTAAGGTCAGAAACTATAGGATATACACTATTCTTTCTAAATTACAGTCAGATACTAAGGAACTTGATATGGAACAACCCTAGGAAGGATGAATATCCTAGAGTAAGGACTTACACTCAGAAAGTAAAGGATACAATACTACAGGCACACAATACAATCCTTCAGACAAGGGTAAAGCAAACTAGACATGCTAATAGACACAGACAACCCTCTTCATTCAAATTAAACAATCTAGTGTATGTTTCTACAAAGAACATGAATCTACCAAGACAGCAAGTGAGGAAACTAGTACCAAAGTACATAGGACCTTACAGAATAATCTGGAATGTAGGAAACAAGGCATTTGAACTAGATCTACCTAGGGAAATGAGGAATTGTAACATACACCCTGTATTTCATTCATTACTACTTAGGATACATGTTCTAAATGATGATAGATTATTCTCTGGAAGGGAAGTAGGACAAGTTACTGGATTAAACAATGAGATCAAGGAATGAACAGTAGATTCGATTGAAACTCACACAGGACAAGGGACTACTGCTTTGTTCAAAGTACTATGGAAGTCTGGAGATCACACATAGCTACCCTATGATAAAATTGCACACCTTGAGGCATTAAAGGAATACTTAGACATACTTGGAATTGATTCTATCAATGTACTAACTCTAGGAAAGGGAAAACTCAATACTAATGACCCTCAGGTTAGTATCAGTCTAGTAAAACATGAGGCAACCTTTCAAACACAATGCTACAGTATGGACATACAGGTAGACATACACAAAGGCTTTAAAAACTGTGCATATAGTCACTTTACTATACATATCATGTCTACTACTCAAGAATCCGTCACTCATACATTTGCATCCACTTTTCTACAAGGCACAAATATGCCTCATCCTCCTCTACAACTCTTAGTTGGCCCTCAAGCACAACCAATCACTCAGGATTAGGTTACTCACAACTACAGTACAAGCACTAACTATGTTTTCAATCAAGAGGAGCTCAAGGAGATTGTAGCTTTCTCCAGGGCTATCCACAACAATTCCCTCAACCCTACTATACAACTCCTAGAGTGTTATCTCATTGTATTACACTTGTATAACTTCCACATTCCTTCTCATGCAAGACTGAGCCTGCTACCACTGTTCCAAGACTGTGTTCAACATACTAAGATGATACAAGTGTCCCAGGACTTTGTATACCATAAGAACATAGCTTTGAACTAAAGTAAATGCACATATATTCTACATTATATTATTACAAGCACATGTACCTTACTGTTTTACTTAGGTGCAAAGTGTAGAGCTGAGCAAATCAACAATGGAACTACTATATTCTACTCACACAACCATAAACATCCTCAGATTGATTCACAATTGCCCTCAACGTCTACCAATCTTACTTTGGTACTTGATATGAGTGCTCTGAGCTCATTTGACACTTAAGGCATTACTCTACTGCCAAATCTGCTGCTTTCTACTCAATCTGACAGCCATTCCAACCAATCCACTGTGAGTTCTACCAGTTCTGCTACAGAACATGTCCAAGCCGGACAGGAACACATCCAGTCCACTACAGGACTGATTGAAGACACATCCATGGCTGTGGAGAACGTCCTAGTGTAGCAGTACTGAACTTTGTAGTAAGTTACTAATG
>NW_006760872.1:0-3313 GCF_000271605.1 Fomitiporia mediterranea MF3/22
TCTGAGACATACTCTTGTGTAGTCTTGTCTTAACACTCCCCTTCAAACTCTTACTAGGTCTAGTAGACTTGTAAGATGTTTGCTTACAGTATGTATAGATAGTTTAATCATTATAACTACATTGTACAATTGTTTGTTCGTGTAACGTGTTTATAACTTGATGTAGTTAATAATAATATTATTAGCATTATAGTAATACATTGTCTGTTCTGTATACTGTCTGTTCCAAATGTCATCCACTTTGTGTTAAGTTTGTCCAATGTTATATTAATTAAGTATATTTAATTAGTTTGTTTGTTCATAGTATACTGTTCAATAACAGTATTGTTATTACAATAGATTGTTTGTAAATGTTATTAAATAATTTGTAAATGCTTTAGAGACCTGCAGAATCTTGTCAGCATACATAGGTATGTATATGTGCATATTTAAATCATAAATGCAATTGCTTGTTTTGTTTTATTGTTTGTTATTCAGTCATATTGTTTGTTATTAAGTTTGTTTGAGTACTCTAGTAATTTCCTTTTACTTTGCTGTGAAACTAATGAATCATGCTAGTAAAATGTATATTTGATGTTGTAATGATATCCTTCTTTAATCATTACTGTCTACATTTGTCTACATTTGTATATGTATTAAGCATTCAGTAATAGCTGATTTATGTCTTTGGATTGAAGCTTTGCATTGATTGTATATTGTAATATCAATAATAATATTTGTTTTTGCCAAATTACTTCATTCTGAGATTAATGAGGTTTTATGCTAATATATATTTGTTACATAGATGTTATGTCTGGCTGCAGGCATCTTGCTATGTGTCTAGGTGTATTGTATATGTATTATATCATGAATGTATTGTTTGTTTGTTTGCTTTACATTATTGTTATATCTGTGTATTAATTTATTAACATTATGTTTGTTAATTGATTGTTTCTGATGCATCCTGAGTAACTATACAATCTGTTGCATTGTTTCTTTAATAGCCAACATAGTTATCTGTTGTAAATCATTTCTATTGTGTGTTCGTATTATTTATTATTAACAATGTTATCATGAATTGTTGCAATTGTAGTATTGTATATATATATGTATATGTTATGGCTATTGTTCTTTGCTTTTTCTTTTTGCAAAGAATAATGTATTGTAACACAATCTGTATATAATTGATATATTGGATTATGTTTACTATAATTGTCTCCTAGCGTTCTTTAGTTAATCTAGTACTATGTACAATTGTAGTATTTGTTCAATGTTTTATTTGTTAATTGGTTTGCTAGGTAAAACGTTTTATATATTAGTTTTATTTATTTTATTTGAATCATTGTATAGATATACCTATTAGTATCTATCTGATGTATTTCTTAGTATTATAATACTGTTCACACTTGTATTAATTGTACAGTGAGGGCAAATTAATTGTTTGTACAAGAATTGATTTAATAGTTTTATTTAATTATATGTATGTGCTCCATACTTGTTTATATAGTTATTATCTGTATATTGCTTGGTGTAGTTGTGAATTATATTACAATTATATTCGTATTATCATATAGATATATTATTTATTGTTTTATGTACGTTCTGAAGTATTATTTTCGTTATTCATCACTTTTATCCATGAACTATAGTCTAGATTAGTGAATTATTTTGTTATATGATGTGATAATCATCTGTATATTATTTATTTTCGTATTAAACACTGTTAAGTTAATTATATTATCATATTAATATTATTTGCCAAATATGAGCATTTGTTTTGTAGTAGAATTATTATTTATTTAACGTTAAAGTTCAATTGTACATTGTATTGACTTCTGTTATTTAGTTCCAATCAACATAGGTTTGCTTTGTACTGAATGATTTACCTTTATGATCTGTTATGTCTGTCTGTAACTTCTATCACTTAGTCAGTACTTAGTCTGTGAATTTTGTTATTCTTGAATTTTGTTATTCTTGAATTTTGTTATTCTATTTTTTGTAGTGTCTGTAGTGTTATACTTTTTGTTCTGTTGTTTATATTTAGTTATTAATTGTTCATGCATATTATCCATTTTCTCCCCTTCAATTCAAGAAGGTATTTCTTTGAAGAATTGGATATTTCTTTAATGTTTATTAATCGTTGTTATAATATAATATTTATATATAATAATTGTAATTGCTTTCATGGTTCGATTTCTAATTATTAGTATTATAAAGCAGTGTGTAACGTTTGTTATGTTTGATAATAAGTAATTTAAATGTTATTACTATTATATTTTTAATGCTGTTAACATTTGTCAACTTATATAATGTGTATTTTGTTTGTTATAGTAGATAAGTACACATTATGTATAATATACAA
This sequence comes from Fomitiporia mediterranea MF3/22, assembly GCF_000271605.1. Taxonomy (NCBI): domain Eukaryota; kingdom Fungi; phylum Basidiomycota; class Agaricomycetes; order Hymenochaetales; family Hymenochaetaceae; genus Fomitiporia; species Fomitiporia mediterranea. Next base: position 2,342 of record NW_006760872.1, read on the forward strand.
GTTTTGTTCGTACTGGTTATCTTTTATTAATAATTGTTTATAACTGGTAATTCATTTGTTTCTGTATAATATTCATTTAATAATGTTGTAATTATTATTTATGTAGTGCTTTTAGTAAATGCACTGAGTTCTATTAAGTACACTTGCATCCATTATTACCTATTTTATATTATACTGTCTGAGATAATGGCTTAAACATTTTATTAATTTATTTAATCATATTATATTATGATTGTTTTCGATTGTAATTATTATAATAATGCATTCATAATAATAATATTTGTATTATTCATTGTAATAGCCTTATCAGCTTAATACTTTGCTCCTATGAGCTATGTTGTCACAATGTAAATTTAATAATCATTTGTTAAGGTATATATGTTGTACAGTTGATGTTACTATTGCAACTTCGAAATTTATTATATAATCAGCTACTATGATAACATGTTCTGCATAATTAAGTTGTATTGATGTGTTGTTTTGAGTATAATTCTTTCGTTCGTCATTAGTATGCATTTACACAATTGTATTAATGTGTAAAGTAGTATCATTTGTTTAATAATTATAATTTTTGCACTTGTCTTGTGCTGTAATGAGTATTTATACATTATAACATTATTCTTTTGTGTGTAGTTAGTTTATACACTCTGTAGCATTGTTTTTTGGTTTGTAGTTATTCATTATACTTTTGTATGTCTGTACTTGTCTGTATATCTTAGATATGTGTATTATGTTCAGTATCCAATAAGTAATCATGATATCCAACATGTAACCACTGAATCTGATATGTTACATATAATCACTCAACCATAATATGTGTTAGTTATTATATTGTTCTGTATTCGTTCTGTTAGTTCTATCTGTATTATTATCATTATTATTATCATTATTATTGTTATTATTATTGTTATTATAGTGTCTGCAATGGTATTATTGTTTATAATACATGTTAAATGTTTTATTTATTTGATT
>NW_006760873.1:0-3311 GCF_000271605.1 Fomitiporia mediterranea MF3/22
CTCTAGGTTGTAGTTTATACATACGTTCGTTCTGTATGATACAATATGTGCTGAATTCTCATATATTATCTATTTGATAATGTTCATTATACTGTTTGTAATATGGTGTTGCAAAATTAATAGCAACTCTCAGTGTTCTGTTATGAATAAACATTTGATATTGTACTGTATATACCCAGAATTTCATAGGTAATTTTGCTGATAACAGACATGTACATATGCTGTTAAAGATAGTCTTATACATACGTTCTACAACTCTGTTCTGCTACAGTGTATTGTGTACTGTTAATCTACATATTGTTCCTTGACTTTCAATATACATAGTGAAGTCTTTACTTAGGAACACTGTATCATTATCACTTTGGAGAGTTTTTACTCTTATACTGTACTGTGTAAAGAGTTTCATTGTATGCTTTACATATTCAGTGAAAGCATTGCTTTTATGCCACATAGGTAGCATAGTTACCCATTGTGTAGTGTCATCTATGATAGTAAAAAGATATTCGTACTTGCTGTAAGCTTGTACTAGGGCAGGTCCCCATATATCAATATGGAGATGATCTCTATAGGATTGTGCAAGAGGTGTTGTTTGTATTTTTGGTATTTCATTGCATTGTATGTTTGCTTTGATACAATCTGTACACTGTGCATTTTTATTGTCTGTTATCCTTTGACTTATAATCTCAGGATACTCTTGTATGAGTTTGCACAAATAATTGAAATTAACATGACCCATTTGTCAATGTAAATCAACAATAGTGATTGTGTTAATAGATTGTTTGTTATGATGAGAAACTATCATATACAAGTTATTTCATACATGTATTTCACCAATCTTTGTATGAGCAGGAGAATAAATAATACATTCATTGTTTGTTTTTGTTAAAACATATCCTGCTTTGCATAATAGCACTTCACTAACGAGTGTGAAGTTCAGATTGGGATGATAGTATACGTTTTGTAGTGAAATTGTATTCACCTTTGTATGCTCATTGGCTTCGTTTTGTAGTTTTACATTAAATGTCATCACTCCACTTTTGCTAAGTGAGAATGACAATTTATTTGCAATTGTAATGTTTATTAGGGTTGAGTTCTGAATGTTCATAAGATGGAACAAGTATGGAGTAGTGTGTACATTTGTACCAGAGTCCAATATATCAATACAATGTATTAGTTCAGTATCATTGTAATGTATTATGTTGATACATATGTTTGGATTGTAATTGAACTCTTTAATGACTTCTTTTGCATTGTCAAATGAGTTCATGAAATTGTCTACTTGCATAACACCTTCTTCTTGTACTTTGAATGCTGAAAATACATCAGATTCAGCAGATAGAGCAGATTGAACAGGTAAGCTGCTGGAACTTAATGCTGAGGCTTCTACTATTACAGACTCTAGCATTAGTGTTTCATTAATGTCTTCAATGAATACTGTTTCATTATTGTCTCCAATGAATACTGCTGCATTAAGTGTAGGTTGAGACAGCATAGTAGTAGTAGTAGAAGTAGTAGCCATTTGCTTATACTTTTTCTTTCAAGCTTCTGTTGTTTTGCTTGTTGGTGGATTTTGGCAGTCTTTTAACATATGCCTGTACTTGTTACAGTTGTAGCATTTAACTTTATTGTAAGGCTTCGTTTTGCCTTTAGTTACACTTTTGCCTTTTGTTTGTAGGCTGTCTCATTCAGTATCTTGTTTTGTTTGAGAGTACTGAGAATGATACTCAGTATATGTGTTTTGTAATTTGTGTATCAGCTTAGCTAGCATCAGAACGTCTTTCTGAGCTGCTGTAACTGTTGGTAGTTGATTATAATGGGTAATCTGCCTGTCTAGCATTGTTGCTACCCATCTATACTCACAAGGAGTAGCAAGATTAATTGCTGAGATGTACATATTGTTATTGAGGGCTTTATTATGTGCAGACAACTGTCTGTAGATTTGTTCAATGTTGTCTAACGTCTTATCAAACTGTGATACATACCCTTTTACTGTAAACAACATGGATATGTCTACAGCATGTGTCATTGTTGTTTAAACATTGTATTGTTCAGAAAGCACCTTCATGAGACTTCTAATGCTTGTATGTGTTATAAAGTTCACATAAATTGTATCAGTTATTGTTTTCATTATACAATGATACAAAACATTGCCTGTACATATGCCAGCATCATTAGAGGAAGGGGGATCATGCTCTAGATGGTCTAAGAGCATCATGGTAGTGAGTGCACTGTGTATACACAAGCACCATATCTTGTATCCCTTCACACCAGCCAACTTTTCTGTTCCCTCAAAGAACTTTGTAATGTCAGAGTCCTTCATTGTAGCATTAACAAAGGTATGTGTTGTAGACAACATTGTAATGAGTTTGAGGAAAGAGGGAGGTCTTGGGCTTGGTGGTCTGGCAGGAGGCAAAGGCATTCTGCAAGAGTGAGTGTGTGAGAGTATTCAATAGGCACTAAGGCTCATAACCTTTTAACAAGCATAGTAGGAGTGCCCCAAGTACTCTCTCTTATTGAGACATCAAGCAAGTATCTACCTTATATACTACATAGTGAAGTCTGATAATCTGAGACATTCCAAGTACAGTAATTCTACATAAGGCAATTAGGGATTTCCTAATCCAGAGTACAATCTAATATTTGTAGTTGGACAAACTCAGTAATCTGACCATTCCAGTTTAGGGTTCTGTCTGTATTGTATACTAGGATTGGAAGTGGAACACATTGAGTAGGAAGATGGTGTTCCTATACAAAAGCCTTATTAATGTACAAACTAGTGTATCTACTGTCTACCAGAGCTATTGTTTGGATCTGAGGGGATTCTAAGAAGGGAGTCAAGAGGACAGGGACCTAGAGCTAGTGTTTAGAACATCCTCAGATAAACTGCTACTTGTTCTGAAGGGAATGTACAGCTTGTACAGCCTTGTTGTCTGAGAGGGTGAGTATATGTACTAACATTTCCTTATTAACCTCTCTCTTTCAACAAGGACAGACCTATGTTCTCAGCTGTGAACTCAGCTGAGACTATCCCTACTTGATACTATGGACAAACTACTGAGTAGTGAACAGGGCTAGATAGTGTTCTGAATGTTCTAAGATCTTAGAACACAGAAGTAGTAGGTTAGATTGTGTGGATTTAGACTCAGATAAAGTACAAAGAGAAGAATCAAAAGAATCAGAAGAAATAGGAGAACTATCTACTTTTGTTTCTGACTTTTTTCTTTCTAATAAATAATTTTGTTGATTTATTTTTTCTACTTTTTCTACTTTTTCTACTTTTCTTACTTTATTTACTTCTAATCCTACAGTGT
>NW_006760874.1:0-3311 GCF_000271605.1 Fomitiporia mediterranea MF3/22
ATATTGTCCTTCTTAGTATTAAAGGGTTAGAATGATTCTCAGAGTTATAGAACTTAAGGAAAGGTTTGCTTTTATGAAGGTAATGTAGGAATTAAAGGAAGGGGACTTTATAGATAAAGAATCAGATAAGGAACAGATTGAGAAAGAGGAGTCTTTTGTCAATCCTCAGGTATAGACACTGTATTACCTGAGAAAGAGCTAGAACAGAGTTATTATTATGTAAATAATTAATGCTAGACATCTGAATCAAATATAGACAATTATTGTTTGTACTATAACACTCTAGACAGTAAAGACTCTTATTTCTTTAATGAACCTATTAATTCTAAAGTCTGTAAAGAGGTAGAAAGTGTAGGAACAGTTTTGAATGTCCCTTATAGACTTGTAAGCTTAGTTTCTCCTGAGAAAGCTTTGTACATTTGCTCTAACACTAGAAGGCAACTGGATATGTTCTTAACAATTAAAACAGATTATAGACTCATTAATACACATACTCTAATTGATTCAGAGTGTACTAGATTATGTATAAATACAGGTTTTGTTAAGAATAACAAGTTAACAACATATCCTTTTAAGAATCCCTTCCTAGTCTTTAATACTAATAGTACAAGTAATAATAAAGGTCTCCTAAAAGACTATGTTAAAGTGGAACTCTCTGTTAAAGTACATACAGAGACAATTTGTTTGACACTCACTATATTAGTATTAAGTAACATCTTTCTAGAATATAATTAGTTAAACAAGTATAATCTAGAGATTAATTAGAGACAAGGTATTGTGTCCTTTACTAAATGTTCAGACAGTTGTTCTATGTTCTTAGATAAACTGGAAATGTATTCAGATGTTCTAAAGTACTTAAGGAGAACTGATAATAATCTCACCCTGGTTTTTACAATCCCTCATTATTTTAAAGTATACAAGAATGTATTTAGTAAAGAATTCTTTAAGCAATTACTAGAGTATTAATCTTAGAACCATACTATTAATCTAAAGCCAGATTTTAAGGTTATAGATTGTAAAGTGTACTCTCTAACTCTTAGAGAACAAGATGTATAAGGATTTTATTTCTGAGAATCTGGCTTTAGAAAGGATTCAATATTTAAAGTCTCTCATAGTATTACCTTTCTTCTTTATTAAGAAGGAGGATAGATCTTTAAGACTGATCTAAGATCACAGAAAGCTTAATAAAGGTACTATTAAGAACAAGTACTCTCTACCTTTAATTCAAGAGCTTCTAGATAAGGTCAAAGATTCTAAGTACTTTATAAAGCTTAATGTACACTAGGGATACTATAATATTTGAATCAGAGAGGGTAATGAGTAGAAGGCAGCTTTCAGAATGAATCTAGGATTGTTTAAGCTTACAGTCATGTTCTTTAGTCTTACAAACACTCCTACTACATTCTAGAGCTTTGTAAACAATATCTTTAGTGAATTAATTAATGAGAGATTAGTTATTATCTATCTAGACAATATCCTCATTTATTCTAAAGATATTAAAGAGTATAAACACTTAGTTTAAAGAGTTTTTACAATTCTGTAAGAGAATCACTTATTCCTTAAGCTCTAAAAGTGTGAATTTGAAAGATCTACTACTAAGTATCTTGAACACATTATTAGGAACAATGAGATTCAAATACACCTGAAAAAAGTAAAGCCTATTAATGAATAGTCAGAACTAAAGAACTTGAAGCAATTATAACAGTTTACTAGTTTCTACAACTAGTATCAGAGATTCATTAAGGACTATAGCAAAATAGCTTGTCTACTCACTAAACTAACTAGGAAGGTTCTATTTACTTAGGGAAATAAGTAAAGAGAGACTATAAAAGAGCTTAAGAGACAATTAAGCTTACAGCCTGTTCTTACAATTCTAAATGAGTATGATCTCTTTAGAGTAGAAGTTGATTCATCTAATTATACACTTGGAGCAGTCCTTTCTCAAAAGCAAAATAGTGTATAGTATCCTATAGTATTCAGATCTTAGTCTCTAAACTCTATAGAGCAAAATTATAAGATTTATAATAAAGAAATACTTACTATTGTTAAAGCTATTAAGGACTAGTACTAGTACTTGTTAGGAGTAAGGCAAACCTTTAAAGTATGGTCTGACTATACTAATTTGACATACTTTAAGGCTCCCTACAAGTTAAACTATAGACAGTGTAAGATATACTCACTTTACTAGTTCTAATCCTTAGAAATAGTAATAGAATAGAGTATAGAGGGTAAGACTTGTAGACTTGTAGAGTGAGAGGGTAGAGGAGTCCTGCTTTAGTAAAGCTGCAAGTGTAGCCTAGTAGGTTGGTAGTAGAGTACTTCCAAGTACTAGGTAACTTAAGTTGATAAAACTATCTTTTGAGGGCCAAACTGGCCTCCTTATATACCTTTTGCTAGAGTAATGTTACTCTAGTGACTTTAGTAACTCCCTTCACTGTTGTTCCCATGAAGTGGAGCTGGCTAATCCTTTAGACTGTATACTACACTAGTTTGTGTCTTCTATTAATCTGCTGACACTGGTTTGTGTCTTCTTGTATCCTAGATTAATCTTCTAGTGACTCCTTTACTATATTGTTATGTCTTCTATACTTCCTCTCATACTTCTAATGACTCCTTATGAGTCCTTCTGACTAGTTATACTGTGTAAGCTGTATAATGCTTTTCCCATAAAGTAGAGCTCTCTATTGTTCCTATGACTCTGTCTGACTTGACCTGTACTTCCTGTACACTTGTTTGTAATACACTTTCTCATAAGGTAGAGTATTATAACTTCTAATGACTCCTTATGACTCTTGTAATATAAAAGGCTGTGCTTCTGTACTGCTCCTAGAACTTACAACCAAAGTTCTAGATTGTCTCATGTATTCCTCATGTTGTCCTTATGTAGTCCTCATGTTTATGACTTTATTACTTTCCCATCTATATAGGCAAAGTGTATAAAGGAGACTACTTTCCTATAGTCTCTCCTCAGAGCTCTCAGTTCCCTTTCCTTCACTAGTACTAGTCCTCCTCAAGTATAAAGCTTCAGAGTATTAGCTCTAGCTCTTTACTAGCTTTAATGGTCCTTTGTCTTTGTACAAAGTGTTCCTAGCTAGCTATGTAGTTTCTCCCTTAGTAAGTATAATATTTTCCTTTTATCTCTTCAGGTTTTCTCCTAGTCTTTTCCTTTATACTTCTTGCTCTAGACACTATACTCTTTCCAGATCCCCTCTCTATACAAGCATTCTAAATGACTTGTCTTTGGTTGAGGTTATTAAGTAATACTGTGTTAGAGTGTGTGTTTAACCTTAGAGAGATAAAGACCTTATTCT
>NW_006760875.1:0-3305 GCF_000271605.1 Fomitiporia mediterranea MF3/22
TAATGCCTGAAATGTAGGAGAGTTGTAGGGTAGTAATGGGTAGTCTTGATCTGATGTCAGTGACAGTGTAGAGGGGACCCAAAGGCTCAGCAAGGGGACCTAGGCTACAACTATCCTACACAACAGAAATACAGAACACAAGCACTAGAATGTAGCCAGAACTTACAGAACAGGCAGAGAGAGAGAGTGAGACAAGAGTAGAGTATATAGAGTGAGCCTAAGAGTACAGGACTACCTGGAGTAGACAAGATCAAGACTACTGGACCAGTCTGATCTTGTACACCTATATATACTAAACTACACAAGAGCACTCAGGGAGTATGAGCCACTAAGAATGATGAGCCACAAAGAATGAAAGAAAGGAATGTCAAAAATAAAGGTACAAAGAATGAAGGGATGGATAAAGGGTAAGAGACCATAGAATGGTACAAAGAATGAAGGGGTAGTTAAAGGAATGGAATGATGAAGTAAGGAAGGGTAGTAGCAAGAGTCAGCACACATATAGTTCATAGACAGTGCCCCTGAGGGACAGAAGTCCTGAGTTCCAGTACAGAAGGGTGTAGAACCCTCAGAACTGAAGGTACAAGAGTGGAGAACTGTAACACTAAGAAGTACAAATCACTCATTAATGGCAAAGATGTGTATGAACAGATTAGAATAATCCCTAAGCATGTAAATAGATTGATATTCAACACTCTGGATGGAACAATGGTTAGTGAAGTAATACAATTAGGTGATTGTAATAGTAGAGCCACTTATCAAGCATTAATGAACCACATTTTCTAGCCTTACTTGGGTGACTGGATGAATATCTACCTAGATGACTTAGTGATTTATTCAGACACAATTGAGGATCATATGTGACATCTCAGAACTGTCATTAATATATTGTGCAAGGAAAAATTCTACCTTAGTAAACATAAGATACAATTGTTCTAGAAAGAATTGAAGATACTAGGCCACATTATTAATGATCAAGGTATTAGAATGGACCCTCATAAAGTCGATTCTATTCAACAATGGAAAGTACCTACTAATAAAGATTTGTTACAAGGATTCTTAGGATCAGTAGAGTATTTAGTACCTAATATACCTTAGTTACACATTTCTACAGGTATTTTATTAAAAATTGCAGGAGAAACTGTATTTTTCAGATGGACATTCACTGAACAGCAAGTGTTTGATCAAATAGTAAAGCTAGTATCAGATTTCAGGCATAATCACAGGATAGTATTGGACTACAGTAAGAATGTACTACTTATTAACATTGTTACAAATGCTTTAGCTTCAGGAATTGGAGGAATAGTCAGCCAAGGTCATGATTGGAAAGATTCCAAGATAGTTATGTTTTTCTCAGCAAAATTAAACCCTGTGTAACAGAATTACCCAGTACACAATGTAGAATTACTAGCAGGAGTAGAAACTATACTAAGATACAAGAATCTACTATAAGGAACACATTTCTTTTAGTATACTGATCACAGAGCATTAGAACACATTCTAAGGCAACTAGTATTAAGTGGAAGACAAGCTAGATAGCTAGAGAAGATATCAGACTTCAATTTCACTGTAAAATACATTCTAGACACTACAAACATTCTTACAGACACATTATTATACATATACTCAGGAGATTTACTAGGAACAACTTGATCTTAGTAAGAATATACATTACAACTTGACAATAATGATCTATCAAGGATTAATCAAGTCAGGAATAACATTTCACAGCTGTTAGTGATACAGGATACTGTATATATTGAGGCTAGACTAGTAGTAGTAAGGAAAACTTTACCTTAAGAATTGATTACAAGTTGACTACACAGTAGAAAGGCTAAATTAATTACTAGACATGCTAGAAACTCACAGACAGACCTTCAAACAGAGGGCAGGCCTGCTACAAGGACTAGAAGCTGGTTTACAATACTAGAGAATGTAGAGCAAGATCAGGAAACAGATACACACAGTAAGGTATTAGAAACACTGTCTCAGAACACTAAACAATCAGATTTACATGAAATAAATTCACCTGTGAATGTACTAGACACTAGAAGTAATACACAAGGATACAGACATTCAGACAATAATATTAGATTGGAAATTAATGGTCAGAACGTCCCAGTACTAAAGAACACTACTGATCAACTCTAGAACTCAATTGAACCTTAATTACCTGATATTATAGCTCAATCTTTACTGGATTTACAATTCCTGGAATGTCTCATAGGCAGATATTATGAGGATAACTTCTTCAATCAGATATTACAAGATCTGAAGTACTTCCAGAATTTTCATGTTGAAAATGGACTCATATTTTGCTAGGAGGGTAAGAGGTACATACTTTACATACTTAGAATTCTAATACACAACAGAAATGCTAGGGAAATTGTAATAGAGCATGCACATTCTATTTTGGCACACTTAGGACCTTGAAAGACACTTTCATACCTTAGAGAACAAGTTTGGTGGAAAGATATAATTATAGACATTAATTCCTACTGTAATTTGTGTTATACATACAAGATCAGTAAACCTAACAATCAGAAACTGTTTAGTTTACTACATCTGCTCTCAGTACCTAATATACTTTAGGAAGGCATAGGAATAGACTTTGTTAGACCTTTTCCTGAATTGAAGAACTGTTTAGGACCTTTTGATATGATTTGTACAGTTATTTGTTTATTAACTAGTATAGTACACATTATTCCTACTAGGCAAACATACAGAGCAAGAGAAATTGCAGAGATAGTATTTGAAAACGTTTATAAACTGTATAGACTGCCTAATTACATTGTTAGCAATTGTGATTCCCTATTCACCAGTATGTTTTAGAGAAGATTACATAAACTTATAAGTATTAAATTGAAGCTATCAAGTGTATATTATTTACAGACTAATGGATCAACTGAGAGAATGAACAGAACAATTACTCAGATGCTCAGACAGTGTATTTCTCCTAAACAAAAAGATTGGATACATAAACTATGTAAGATATACTCACTTTACTAGTCCTAATCCTTAGGAATAGTAACAGAATAAAGTATAGAGGGTAAGACTTATAGACTTGTAGAGTGAGAGGGTAGAGGAGTCCTACTTTAGTCAAGCTACAAGTGTAGCCTAGTAGGTTGGTAGTAGAGTACTTCCAAGTACTAGGTAACTTAAGTTAATAAAACTATCTTTTAAGGGCCAAACTGGCCTCCTTATATACCTTTTGCTAGAGTAATGTTACTCTAGTGACTTTAGTAACTCCCTTCACTGTTGTTCCCATAAAGTAGAGCTGGCTAATCCTTTAGACTGTATACTAT
>NW_006760876.1:0-3302 GCF_000271605.1 Fomitiporia mediterranea MF3/22
CCTGTTCTGCAAGTTCTGACTACATTCTAGTGCTTGCATTCTGTATTTCTGTTGTGTAGAATAGTTGTAGCCTGGGTCCCCTTGCTGAGCCTTTGGGTCCCCTCTACACTGTTGCTGACAATTACTTCTAGGGCCTGTTCTGTCTCATACAACTTCTTGTTGTGTTCTGATAGATTTGTATCAACCTTGTTGTTCCTTGTCTTCAGCAAGTCTTGAATCAATTTCAAATTATTGTATATAATGGTTAAGCTATCTATAACCATTTTATTGTCTGACTTGAGCTTGCCTTTGAATATACAACTTACTAACTTGTTATAAAACTGTTTAAGATTGTCCAATGTTGTTGCTGGCTCTGTTTAATTGACATCAGTATATATACTAAAAATAGTGATAAAAGGATGTACAACCTAGCAATCTTATAATAAAGTGTACATAGTAAGCTGGGTGAGCTAAGTAATGTTAATGTAAATTCATTTTGTTTAACAAGAAGCATAATACATACTTAGATCACCCCCTGAACCCTCTAAACTACTTGTTAGGACACTAGTAGTAGTTGTTGCTAACAAAGCTATAAGCTTGAGTAAAGAGCCTAAGTATAGTGTAGGTGAAGCAAGCTACACTATGGTGGATATAGATGGTAGAAACAGTTGAAAGAGAGGGGTGATACTGTCACTATAATAGTAGTAAGGGACTGTTGGAGGGACCTACACTGTTGTTAATGTTAACACACTTTATAAGATTGAAGATATTACTACTATCAGACTATGTCTGAATTAGATAGCTAGTTATGTTCTACAATGTCCTAGTAGTACTTAATAATGTATACACACTACTAAACAGGTTGTATTGTTTAGTAATGTTAAGGATTATTGTAACAGTATGTATGTGTCATTAGTTTAATAGCTAACAACACACATATTTGAATTGTAACTTACTGTTAGGATTGTAGGATTGGACCTATTTTATTTTCTTCATATCTCTGTCAGTTTTGTGAAAAACCAATATTACTACTAGATTTTCATGATCCTTAACATCTCATCTATTGTTCTACAAAGTTTCATAGAGATCATATTAGTATTAAGTACAGGAGAGAGCTACAGAGACATAAGGTAGTGTATACAATTACAATGTAGCCAATCCATTTCTTGCCCAATATGGTAACTTGTGCCTCTTTTATATAATAGCCTCTTAGCCTATATTCTTTAATGTGTAACACTCTGTTAATTCTTCCTAACCTCTAATACACCTGTTAGCTTTGTAATATTTGTTCTTGTTATTTATTTAATCTTATTCTTAAGTTTTATTCCTTACTTTACTCTTGTTATTTAGTTATTATAAAAAGCAGTCTGTAAATACAGTAGTTCCTTAGTTTTTTGACTCTTCTCATATTCCTACTTGTTCTCCTAACATAAATCCTAGCTGGTAGCTTTAGGAATATAGTTGGTTTAAGGGCTACAGGTCTACATTTGTAGTTTGAGAGTACTATCAACTTAGAGAACACATCTCTTCTAATATAAGAGTCAAAAAACTTATCTCTACCTTGATACTACTCTTGGTCTGAGCTACTACTCAATCAATATCCTCTTAGTCTGAGCTACTGCTTGACTATCCTCTTTATCTGATCCTACTCTCCTTTGAGTCTGAACTGTTGTTTGATTTGTTTCCTACATATAGTCAGAGCTGCTACTTGACTTTCTCTAACTCAAGCTACTATTCAGTTACTCCTCTCACACAATCTGCTCAATCTGCCTAATCCACCCAATCTGTCCAATCTGCCCAATCTGAGTCACTGCTTGATTAGTTTGCTTAAGCTGAGCTGCTACTTGTTTGAGTATTCCTTACTCTCTTTATAAACATACCTTTTACTTTCTTAAAGAACTATTAAACTGATTTACTATTCTATTAATTCTATATTGTCCCTCACTCATTTGTTACTTCATTTTCTATTATTTTATACTCTACTCTTGAGGTTGTATTACTACCATCCTTTACTCTCTTTCACTTTTTTGGGTTTGTGTGTTGTCTTTACAATTTGTATAGTTATACTCTTTTCTAAACACTTTTTAACCTACTACTTGTGAAGCTTGATCCCTAGCCTTTGTTTGCTGGTTGACTAGAGCCTCTCTCAAGTAGTAACACCTTTAGGGACCTTACAGTCTGAAAGTCCAGTATTGTCTTATAGTTATTTAGTGTTATTAGATAAGAGTCACTAGATTGTGCTTAGAACAAAGTACATATAAGTAGCTTAAGAGTTTTAAAACTAAAAGATCAAAGTTGCCTAGACAGTAAACTAGTTAAAGGAACGTTTCCTAGAACTTATACATTGTTTATAATTATTCACACTAGCCTCTAATAAAGACTCAGACGTTTTGGAGCTTGCTCAAGCATTTGAAAGAGTATTCAGTACTTTAGAAGTCAATTCATTAGAGCTAGCCTTAGGAACAATGTCAAATCCCTTAGGAAACTCCCCTATACTCCCTCATAAGCCTGTACAGCCCTAACAAGGTGTATATATATACTTAGACATGAATTCAGTCTCTCAATTGATTACAGAGGCTACTAGTCAAGCTGTTACTATAGTAATGTGTTATACTCCTGTTAGAAACCCTAGAAAGATTACTACAGCTCTCAGAGAGTACAAAGGAGGCAAGGATTATTAGGACTTCAAAAGAGAATGTTTACTATATATCCTTACTAATGAGAGAGCCTTCTATAATAGTAAAAAGAAGATACTCTTTATACTTTCTTATTTAAAGGAAGGGACAGTTGTTATATAGGTAGAAAATTGGGTTACTCAAAACACAGACAATGATAGTAAAATTCTTTACACACAATTGTTCCAAGCATTCATAGAGTAACTAGGGCAATCATTTAATGACCCTAGTAAGAAAGAAACTACTATTCAGAAGCTTAGACAACTTAAGTAAGGAAATTACTCTACAGATGTCTTTTTCTAACAGTTTGAGATTCTTAAGACTAAAGCTAGACTGAGTAGTAAAGTATATGACTCAATATTAATTGATTTACTTTAGTATACTCTTAATCCTAAAGTACTTTGTCAGTTAATATACTTATTACTAGTCCTAAGTACTTATAATGAATGGAAAAAGTATACAATTCAGATTAACAACAATAAAACTCAACTCAGGGAAACTCTTACACACAGAGGACTCTCTGATAGTCAATCTGACAACTGTTTACACTTTAATCTTCCTAACAAGGCTTACAACTCTTCTCAATCCAATCTTACTGTGTATTCTAAAGCTCTAAATGTATAGACAAATTCTTAACCAACCTTACAT
>NW_006760877.1:0-3302 GCF_000271605.1 Fomitiporia mediterranea MF3/22
TCTCGTCAGACAAGGACATGTTGTAAGATGGGAAAAATATTGAATTTAAGGAGTGTAGGGTATAGTTCTGAGACATAGTAGAATTTTTTTGTCTTTTTTTAGTTAATGAATGCTAATACTTGGAAGTTATGAATGTCTACAGTAGATGTATTTGATTTCTATATACATCTGACGGATGTGCAAAAACCGCGGATACCGTGAGAAAGTTATCCGCGGATGTGGTATCCGTGGGAATTTGTCAACCGCGGTACGACACCGCGGATAGCCTTATCCGCTGCAGTCCCTAGCTCCAGACGGGCTTTGTTCTCCTAGCGGGAAGAACGTGAGCGTCTCTTTGTTTGCTGCTGAGTAACTCCAATTAGCCGTAATTTATCGAACCTTTTACCATAGCAGTACAAGGAAGCTCGAGAAGCCTGAGTCGAAGTTCTGCCCTGCGTCTACAACCGGTTCGCTCGGTCGATCAGAATGAGCCCTTTAAAACAAGCCTGAAGTTAAATTAAAATACACTCCTCAAGCCGATCCCTGGTAAGATCCGAAGTCTTCAAAACAAGGTCATTTATAGGTTACGTGAGCGCGGGAAGTGTCGTACCAAGGGTAAACCAGCCGATCAGACGCTTCCATAACCCGACAGCGATGGCGAAGGCAAGTCCGCAAGACACCCCAGTTCTAGAACGACTGCTGCTTATTGTTAAACGCTAAAGCAGGGTATTAGCCTGTTTACTATTTAAGAACGACGGAGATCCTAAAAGAAAGGCATCAGAGGAGAGAAGAAAGGGCAGTGCATAGTACAACCCCCTATCTTCTTCGGTCAAGGAGACAAACACCGAATGAATACTAGAACATTGCAGCCGATGGTGAGATATTGAAATCGAGAAGACGAATCCTTGCACCAATATCGGCGATTTGCTGAACGGTAGGAAGAGCGAAGAAGTAGAGTCAGCCTACATGACAAGTGTAAGTACAGTAGGACTGCTGCAAAAATAGCGTATTAGTATTCGCGGAGCCACTACAGCTTTGCCTGAATGGGAAATTATATTACACCATTCGTCCTGATTTATCTCCAATCCTTGTGGGTGGTTCATGTTGGGAGATGAGACTGGAAAAGACATTGGCCGTCACGCTAGATGATTATGTAAATATTATAACTCATAATTGGTATATATGCTACAAATGGCTTTTCCCTGCCAATGTAGTATTACCACGATAACCATATGCGAATTGAAATTCATCTGTCGTACTAAATATCTTTTGGTGGTTTTGGCTCGAGATGAGGTGTAGCTTGTCATGGTGGCATGGCCTCGACGAAGGCAATGCGCTCGGCTCTATCTGGCAGTATCTGCAGAATGAAGTAAAGACTCTAAAGGTATGAGAGCACTAGTTTTTGCCACATTCTATCGATTCGGTTGGAACGGGAAAAGTATCCTACGGCTACGGAACAACTTCCTGCTGTATTTCATCTTGCTGTGCTCAGATAAACGTGTGTTCGGACCGCTCCGACCCTTGCTTCAGTATCTGCAGAGCAACAAAATATGTAAGCTATTGAAGAGTTCGGCTTGAACAAAATAACTTCCTAATTTCGCATAACGACGATTTGAGGAAATAGCTAGATTGTTACCGATACTAGATAAGGCTACTTTATTTCCAAGAAATGCTGTGTCTAGACTTTTGTCAAATTGTAAGGAATCCAGAATGTGACTTTTGAAGTACATTCAACCCAGTTGCATCGTTTCTGCATCTGAACCCTGAGTCCCACAGCTCTTTTTAGGTTAGCTCCAACTGGCCACTCACAAATTGACTTGAATTTCACTAAGTCAAAATAAAGTCATTTCCCTAAGAAAATATATATTCCCCTCCCCCAAGCCTAACTAACACCCAACTCAACACCTAAACTTAACAACCTAAACTGAACCTAAACCTAATTAGGGAGGCTCTGCCCCCCCAAACCCTCCTCCTAACTTCTTGGTCTGTAAACCAGCATACAAGTATTATGTAAGTGGCCAGTCAGGGTTGTCCTAAAAAGAGCTGTAAGACTCAGGGTTTGAATATAGAAAGTTAAGACTGTATTCAACCCTACTCATAATATAACATTAATGTTTATGTCTTTTCCCAGATTTATTCATACTGTATTTTCTCAGGGTTGCTCCTGAATGGCCTGTCATAAGGTAAGGACTTAAAACAATAGTAGAGTATGGGCAAGTTCAAGTTCAAGCATATCTTTGACTCTTTAACCTTTAAGGAGTTCTTTCTAAATACTAAACTGTAATACAAAAATAACATACTTAGAAAGGTAGTTTCTCTTAATAGTAGGTTGTTAAAGTATGGTGAATAAATCTCATACTGTTCCAGGTCCAGGTACAGTAATTCTAGATTCCTACTATAGAGAAAGAAACATCCTTTTCTCTTTGAAAGTACAAGATAGTTCCTTTTGTCTTGTTTTCCTACTCTCAGACACAACTGCTTAAAGGTCTTTAAACTACTCTACACTATACAGTACTTACTCAGGCTCTTCTGAATGTTTAGTGTATTTACCTCTGCCCTAACTGTAAGAACACAACTTATGATTGAATTTGCTTCACTTATACTAAGTCTTGAAATACACATTAGGATTAAAGTCCTGTTTCTCTAGAGTCAGAAAGGGAACAAGTCTACTAATACTAACAGTTAATTGAAATTACACATATATAGTACTCTGTACTATAGTATAATTTACAGATACACTTACAGTGTATACACTTACACACTGTATTATAAGAGAAAATTTTAGCTGAAAATACAAGTGTATATTTACACACATATGTGTATACTATAAGTAAAAAAATTCCATATATGTGTTAGTAACAGTATAGAGGGGACCTGAAGGCTTAGTAAGGGGACCTAGGTTACAACTATCCTACACAACAGAAATACAGAATGTAAGTACTAGAACATAGTCAGAACTTGTAGAATAGGTGGAGAGAGAGAGTGAGACAAGAGTAGGGTATATAGAGTAAGCCTAAGAGTACAGAACTATCTAGAGTAGACAAGATCAAGACTACAGGACTAGTCTGATCTTGTACACCTATATATACTAAACTATACAAGAGTACTCAGAGAGTATGAGTTACTAAGAATGATAAGCTACAAAGAATGAAAGAAAGGAAGGTCAAAGATAAAGGTACAAAGAATGAAGGGATAGACAAAGGGTAAGAGACTATAGAATGAACAAAGAATGAAGGGGTGGTCAAAGGAATGGAATAATAAAGTAAGGAAGGGTAGTAGTAAGAGTCAGTACACATATAGTTTATACGATAGTACTTCTGAGA
>NW_006760878.1:0-3301 GCF_000271605.1 Fomitiporia mediterranea MF3/22
TTCCATCATACATTCTACATCTGAGACATACCTACATAGTATATATAGACTAACTAATCAACAGACAATGAAGCAAGCTGTGAGAGAGCAAGCTGAGTCCACTATCCCCCCCCTCTTTGTGTGATCTCTCTAAGCCTCTCACATAACCTCTTTCCCCTTTCTTAACACATCTGTACCAGGGGACAGTCCCAAACTGGAACAGTAGTTCCAAATCTGTAACAGACTTTGTAGAACAGATGCACAGAACCCAGGAGGATGTACAAGCTCTTTTAGAGAAGGCAGTACAGGTCATGAAGCAGAATTATGATCAGAAGAGGTCTGCAGCTGAGGATTACCAGCCTAGTGACAAGGTTATGCTGGAAGCCACTAACCTGACCTTGGATTGCCTAATGAAGAAGTTGGACAACAAGTGCTTTAAACCCTTCATCATTGAAAAGAAGGTTAGTGCCTCTGCCTACAAACTCCAACTTCTAGTAACATGGAAGCACATACACCCAGTATTCAATAAGGTTCTGTTGTGTAACAATTGCACTACCTACACATTTGCACAACATGTGTTGTAGGTGCTTGTGAGTGTTTTCCTTTTTGTTCACTAGACTACCCTGTATCCTACTACATGTGTATACACATATATAAAGGGTTTTCAAGCTAAGGGTTAGGGGATTCTTTCTCCTTCTCAGTGCTCAATTACTAGGTTATCCCAGTCAGTAGTTGAGTGTGCTGGTAAAGAGAGAATCTTCACATAAGGCTAGTATACCTATCCTTACACATTTTTGACTGAACCCACCTTTCCATAAACCTGCTGGGCTTTAACGACCGGAACTAAGGGCTTGATCACCCTAATACATTCCTCACATTGCCCAGTACTCCTTCAAATTCAAAGAAATCAGTGAGTAGTTTGCAAATCTAAATTAGAGACACATATACTCTCACTATGACTACTAAGATACTCAGAACGCTCAAGGGATGCGAACAGATTGTTCCCCTCAATGTGGAGAGACCTCCTTGTTGATATTGCAAGAGGTGAGTGTCATTCAGAAGTGCTGAAGAGCAGCTTTCCCCAAATGCAGAGAGATTCAAAACAGTACACACTACAGATTTCAAATTAACAGAGCATGCAGACAATGGACAACAAGATTATCTGTTGAGTACTGAACACAATGTGGCCACCAAGCCTCAGCAGACAATCCTGGAAGGGCCCCCAAGTCTGGAAGTTGCTATTAACATGCTAGAGAATAAGTCCTTGTCCATTATAGGCTGGAGGCAATCTGATGACCCTTTGCCAAGTGATAAGTCCTTGTCTACACTAGGCTGGAGGCACCCTGATGAACTATTACATACAAGTAATGTAGAACAAAGGTATGTACCTGTACTGGCACATATTGTTAGACTGATACACACTGTAGAGCAGACACTAGTGAGTGCTTACCTTACTGAGCTCACAGAAGTAGATAATAGTAGTACAGAGAGTATAAACACTCAGGAAACTGGCATTGAGGATTCTGTCAGTAAGAACAAGGGTATCAGTAAAGGAACAACACTTTCCTTACAGCAGGAAACGTTCCAGAAGGCCAGAAAGACATTCAGAAACGTCCCTAGGCTAGAGACACTGAAAGCTATGAGTAGGCTAGCCAGTCCATTCAATCAAGGAATTGATATTGAGGAATTTAACAAGAGAACTCATAAGTACAATAGTATGCATTAGGAACATGAAGGAAACATTGATTTGGACACAATTGATCCATCCAAACTAACTGGAGACAAGTTAGCTAAATGGATGTATCATAAAGTATGTTGTTGACACCCAGAAGCTACTAAAGGAATGCCTAAACGATTGGAAGATGCTCCACAGTTTGAAAGCACACGTCCTTAGAAGAAAGATTCAGGTAAACCTGTACCTAGTAATAAGAAAAGTGTAAGAGTAAATAAAGGAAAAGCTCCAGACATTTGTAATTACAGTCAGGTAGAACTAGACAGTTCCAGCAAAGCAGATTCTAATGTACAAAGAATGTATTTTCAGGAGATAGAGTACAGACAAAATGCAGAATCAGGACAATGGAATTTCAGAAATGAAGGCTACAGTAAGGCTCTCAGAACTCCTCAGGAATTACTGGTTTGTTTCAAGCAAGAAACGTATTGCCCCAAGATAGAAAATCAAGGCAAGGACACATACTACAGATACAACACCCTAGCAGGGCAAGGAGACACATTGTAGAATAAAATACCTGCATATATACACTATTATACTAATGTTCAAGGATTGACACATACACCCAGTGCAAAATGCAATATTAAAATGAACAGACTGAACCTAGACGTGACACATACAGTTCCAGATGCCTCTGATGACAGTGAAGACGAATCAGAAACTGTGAAAGGCAAAGAGAGCAAGGAAAAGAATTTCCACTACAGTTCCATACCCTCTATCAAGTACAGTACAGATAGGAATAGTAAAGGCCACAGAAAAAGATCCACACAAGATACCACTGAGTCACAAAGCTTGAATACACTACAGACAAATAGATTCGCATCAGTGAGACCCTCAGACAACCTTGCAAGAAAGAGTTATGTGAATCGTACAATACAGAGAGTAGAAATCATAAAAAGGTAGGATCCTAACCTGGATCCAAGCAATAACTCTTTGGATTCTTTGGATTCAAGTGGATACTTGAGTTCTGACGATAGCAATGATAGCAATGCATTATTCGAACCTACAAACATTGATTCAAGCAACTCTGAAGGTACTAAGAAGTGTAAGAAGCTTGCTAAGAGGAAATGGAACAAGGAACTTCTGAAATTGAAGATACAGATGCAGAGCACAAAACCTATCATTCCTACAGTTTATTCAGGTGAACCTAACCTTCAAAGATACACCAAGTTCGTCATGGAAGTCAATCAGTACATGAAGCAATCAGGTTTACATTATTTCCCTAAAGAACAAGTGGGAGTACTACCTAATTTCATTAAAGGACAAGCTATAGACTTCTATCTACAGAAAATAGGCATGAATGAATCTCGATGGACCTTATCACAATTCTTTAAAGGTCTAATGGACTTTTGTTTCCTATCTAACTTTGTAGAAATGCTTAGGAAAGAGTTTAATACAATGGAACAAGGACACAGAGTCATACAGAAATATTTGTACAATCTAGAAATGAAAGCAATCAATCTAGGCAATATTTCTGATAGAGATTTGACCAGGAGAGCATGGGATGGACTTCATCCTAAGTATCAAAGACAATTACAGTTGGATTGTTTGAATCCAGACACAGTTTTTGTATGAAGAATTCAAAGACAGGCT
>NW_006760879.1:0-3298 GCF_000271605.1 Fomitiporia mediterranea MF3/22
TTTAGTGTAAGATATGGAGCCATTCAGCAGATTCAGAGTAGTCTGAATTGAGCAAAAGACAGAGTATTATTGATAGTGATGGAGTACTAGTATGGTGCAANGTTTTGCAGCATGGCAACGCCAAAAAAAAATAGCATGTGACCATTTGCACAATCTTGCAAGTTTTCTCCTATTTTAGAATATATATAGTTATTTTTTTAACTCATTTTTTTTGCTATATTATACAGTAAATAATAGTACTTATATCTCATAATTATAGTTCTTAGTTGTCTGTATATAATCTTTTTAAATTAATAGATTAGGTCTGTGTAATACTTTTGTCAAATACTGTAAACAAGTTCCAAGTTTGTAGTAACACACAAAGGCTGACAGGACAAAGGTATCTTTGTTACAGTCAGAAATACAAACTGATACATGTACTAACAAAGGACTCACCTTTGTTATAGTCAGAAATACAAACTGATACAACAAAGGTAAAGAATACTAACTATATATACTAAGGAAATAGTCTATACTTAAAGGGGAAAATAAAAGGGGAACAAAAAAGGGGAACATGATACATACTTAAAGGGGAAGACAAAAGGGGATAGTATGTATCTAGGAATGTAGGGAAGGTGGTTATAATGAAAGGGGGACTTTATACAAGTATGTAGAAAAAGTGTATAACTTAGTAAGCTACTATAAGAATCCACATACAGGATTCACAGTTCTGTACTGTAGAACTGTACAGAAACTGTTGTAAGCTGTTAGGCAGGCTTACAATAAAACATTAAACAAATACTATAATTATACATAGTACTAAATTAACTAAAGTATGCTAGGAGACAATTATAGTAAATATAATCTAATATATTACTTATATACAGATTGTATTACAATGTACTATTCTTTACAAAAGAAAAAGCAAAGAACAATAGTCATAATACTCATAAATATTCATAACATTACAATTGTAACAATTCACAATAATATTATAATAAATAATACAAATGTATGTTAATAATAATTTACAATACATAATTACATTAGCTATTAAAGAAACAATACAACAGATTGTATAGTTACTCAGAATGTGTTAGAAACAATTCATTACAGAACACAATATTAATAAATGTTATAGTTCTCTACTCTTACACTTTTAGTTCTACAGGTTCTACACTCTTCTGTACTAGAACTTAGGACTTTTGTCTCTTAGAAGTACTATCTATAAACTATATACAGGCTGACTCTCCCTATGACTCTTACTACTACCCCTCCTTACTTTATCATTCTGTTCCTTTGTCTACCCCTTTATTCTTTGTTCATTCTATAGTCTTTTACTCTTTATCCATCCTTTCATTCTTTGTACATTTATCTTTGACCTTCCCTTCCTTTATTTCTTTATGGCTCATCATTCTTAGTAGCTTACTATTCCCTGAGTACTCTTGTGTAGTTTAGTATATATAGGTATACAAGATCAGACTAGTCCTGTAGTCTTAATCTTGTCTACTCTAGGTAGTCCTGTACTTTTAGGCTCACTCTATATACTCTACTCTTGTCTCACTCTCTCTTTCTGTCTGTTCTACAAGTTCTAACTACATTCTAGTACTTACATTCTGTATCTCTGTTGTGTAGGATAGTTGTAACCTAGGTCCTCTTACTAAGCCTTCAGGTCCCCTCTATACTGTTACTAACATTAGATTAAGACTACTCATTACTACCCTATAACTCTCCTATGTTTTAAGCATTAGTATATACTATTGTGTTGATCTCTTTTCTTTGTTCTAACCCTTTTACATTTTTAAATTTTAAACTTTTGCTACCCTTCTTCTATTCATTACCCCTTTTAGTTTAGTGTTAATTCCTTTATAGTGTAAACATAGACCTTTCTGAGCCAACTGTCACCCCTACTGTTCTGTCAAATCAGTAGTTACAAGCAGACCTAGCTTAATATGTACAGACCTCTATCTAAGAGGCTTTTACTAACTACATACTCCTAGCCCCTTCAGAACCTATTCTGATTGTTCTAGAAGTCACAACCTGTTCTGAAAAGAAAGTGTATATAGTCTACCCTTCAGAATTTAATAAATAGTACTTTAAAGACTTCTAGTACTAAGTCAAACTATACATGATTACTACTTTGACTAACCTATTCTCAGATCTTGATTGTATCTTATTTGTCCTCCCTTCATGAAGGAAGGTAATACAGCCACCTAGACCCAGAACTGGATTGAAGGTTATTAGATTAGAAGCCTGATCTAACTTTAGAACAATAAGTTGTACTCAGAATTTATAAGGCAGCTCTGTACTTCCTTTATTAATCTAAACAAGAAGTATAATACACAGAACAAGCTTGTGTCTTTGTAACAGGGTAAACATTCTACTAATGTCTTCTTTCAAGAGTTTTAACAAGTGTAGCAGGAGTACCCCAAGTACTCTCTCTTCTTGAGACATCAAGCTAGTATCTACCTTATATACTACATAGTGAAGTCTGATAATCTAAGACATTCCAAGTGCAGTAATTCTACATAAGGCAATTGAGGATTTCCTAATCCAGAGCACAATCTAATACTCCCCTTCAAGCATTAATTAAGAACTAAGACTGTATGCCTAATAGTTTGTTTAGATGCTTGATCTGTAGGATGTGGAGAGCCTTTGTAAGGATGTCTGCTAATTGGTTCTGTGATTGAACATAGTATACATTGATGTATTCGTTTTGAATGTAACATCACACAAAGTCTTTTTGTAAATCAAGATGTTTAGTGCAAGCGTTGTACATTATTTTGTCAGACTTTACAGTCTTTATTACACCTTGATTATTGTAATAAATTGTAATGGGTGCCAATTCAGTCTACAGTACTTCTTTGGCAAATCGTTTGAGCCAAATGGCTTCTTGAGTAGCATATGCTAGCACTTGCAACTCTGCTTTGTAAACAGATAGTAGTACCAGGTTTTGCCATTTGCTTGACCAAGATATGGTTGATTTAGCTAATTGAAAGATGTAACTGTTTATTACTTTATGTCCTTCTGTCATTCGTCTGTCTGCATCACAATAGCCTTGTAGTTTTAAGGTGTTTGTGCTTCCAAGTTGAAGCCAACAATTTGTTGTATATTTTAAATACACAAAGTAATGTTTCACTGCTTTGTAGTGATGCGTTTAGGGCTTTTGTAAGTAGCATGCTAATTGCCCAGTAATATAGGATATGTCTGGCTGTGTGCAGTCTGCAACATATCTTAACAATCCTACCATATTCATGTATGGTGTCGTTTCATTATTACTTTCGTTTGTATTGTACATATTGTTTGTATTGTTAGATAG
>NW_006760880.1:0-3297 GCF_000271605.1 Fomitiporia mediterranea MF3/22
ACATGAATATTGTTACAAGTGTGTACTTGTCAAGTATTACTTACACTACAAAGTAGAGAGAAGTATGTAAATTATTAGTAAAGTTGTTCAGTATTGGTCAAAAATACAGATGTACAAATGCAAATGAAAAAAGAAGGCAAGTATAATAAAAAGGAGGACAATAAAGGAGAGGCAACACAAGAGGCAGAGTAAGGAGTAGAAGGTATGAAATAGAGACAAGAAGTTGGGAGGAGAAGGATGAGCAACTATTGTACTAGCTATTATAAAGTAGACTAGCTACTTACACTTTATACTAAAGGACTGTATAGCTAGCTGAGTCATATTGTCACAGGATCTGAGGTTTAGTACAGACAATACAGTAGCAGATTAGAGAGACAAATATAGTAATGTTTATTGTCTAAGTGGTTGTAGCTAGTGTGCCTGCTAGAGGATGCTTGTAGGTAGAGGACTGAGCTAGAGAGAACAAGAGTAACAACATAGTGTTAGGGGAAGAGGGTTAGGGAGATAGTAGAGGTAGGAGGAAAAGGAGTGACAAGAGTAAGTACATTATTATATGTACTCAATCTTCAGTACTCGATTATGTAATCACTTCAATATATTGTTTAAAAGTAAAACCAAATTATATTATAAGTCTAACAGAGTGATTGTTAACAATATTAATATATATAATTGTATATTATCTTACTAAAAGTATTATAATCAACTTACAAGCATAATACATTATTTTTATAAATATTATAACTAATCAACTACTGTTGTATATTAATTTATATACAATTTTAACATATTATAATAAAAGTTAAGTACTTGTGTCTCACATATAATATTGTAGTAATACTGGTAGTAACATTACTTACTTCAAAAAACAATTATAGTATAATACAATTCTTGTATAAGTATTACATTTATATACAGTTGTTACATTTCAATTACAAGCAAAGTATAATTATAATTTTGAATTGTAATTAATATATAAGTACATTATTACATTACATTTGCTATTATTAATTACATTTGTTGTGACTTTTTTGTGATGACAGTATTGAGCACATTATGACAGATCAACTATAAACTCAAGTACACATGTTACTATGTTTTTACACAAAAGATACTTGATACTATACAAGTAGTACAACCTCTAGTCTTGACTCCTTTAGTTGTGTAGCAGGTGTTACAGTTCTCTACTCTTACACCTTCAGTTCTAAGGGTTCTACACTCTTCTGTACTAGAACTCAGGACTTTTGTCCCTTAGAGGTACTGTTTATTGTTAGGAATTGTAAAATACAGTAACTAAGTTTAGGAAAAGCTTAACTCAAGACCTGAAACCAAGTAGTTTATATACAAAACTCTATTAGTCACAAGTTTAGAGATTGGCCAGATCAACTAGGCTACCTTTGTTGTCCTACTTAGTAAGAACTCTAGCTCAGAATTATAAACCTCTAATTATTACTAATGGGTGATCAATCCATTAGTAGAGAGAGGGGACAGGAAGGAGTAGGTACTAAGTCAGTTAGGAAAAGGTAACAAAACCTGTAGATAAGGTCTTTATCTCTCTAAGGTTAAACACATACTCTAGTACAGTATTACTTAATAACCTCAACTAAAGACAAGTCATTTAGAATGCTTGTATAGGGAGGGGATCTGGAAAGAGTATAGTGTCTAGAGTAAGAAGTATAAAGGAAAAGACTAAGAGAAAACCTGAAGAGATAAAAGGAAAATATTATACTTACTTGAGGAGAAACTACATAGTTAGCTAGAAACACTTTATACAAAGACAAAGGACTATTAAAGCTAGTAAAGAGCTAGAGCTAATACTCTAAAGCTCTATACTTGAGAAGGACTAGTACTAGTGAAGGAAAGGGATCTGAGAGCTCTGAGGAGAGACTACAGGAAAGTAGCCTCCTTTATACACTTTACTTATATAGATGAGAAAGTAATAAAGTTATAAACATGAGAACTATATGAGGACAACATAAGGAATACATGAGACAATCTAGAACTTTAGTTGTAAGTTCTATGATTGAATACAGAAGTACAAAGATAAGGCTAGAAGTTAATAAGAATAATTGTCTCCTAAACTAAGTCTATTAAAGAAGACTTAGGGAAAGATCTAGAACATTAGTTGTCAGTTCTAGAGTGTACACAAGACAGTCTAGAACTTTGGTTGTAAGTTCTAGAGACAGTACAGAAGTATAGCCTTTTATATTACAGAAGTCATAAGGAGTTATTAGAAGTTATAATACTCTACCTTATGAGAAAGTGTATTACAAACTAGTGTATAGGAAGTACAGGTTGAGTCAGACAGAGTTACAAGAACAATAGAAAGCTCTACTTTATGGGAAAAAGTATTATACAGCTTACACAGTATAACTAGTTAGGAGGACTCATAAGGAGTCATTAGAAGTATGAGAGGAAGTATAGAAGACATAACAATACAGTAAAGGAGTCATTAGAAGATTAATCTAGAATACAAGAAGACACAAACTAGTGTTAGCAGATTAATAGAAGACACAAACTAGTGTAGTATACAGTCTAAAGGATTAGCCAGCTCTACTTTATAGGAACAACAGTGAAGGGAGTTACTAAAGTCACTAGAGTAACATTACTCTAGCAAAAGGTATATAAGGAGGCCAGTTTGGCCCTTAAAAGATAGTTTTATCAACTTAAGTTACTTAGTACTTGGAAGTACTTTACTACTAACCTACTAGGCTACACTTGTAGTTTGACTAAAGTAGGACTCCTCTACCCTCTCACTCTACAAGTCTACAAGTCTTACCCTTTATACTCTATTCTGTTACTATTTCTAAGGATTAGGACTAGTAAAGTAAGTATATCTAACACTTTGATAAAACTCTAACTTAGTTACAAATCTTTACTATTCTAGTAAAGCTCTGGTCTACTAAGGGTAACTTAAACCTAGAGCTAGCACACAGGTATATTAACTCTAATACTTGCTTTATAATATTAACTAACCTTAATAATCAACATTCAAAGTGGGTAGATAAATTACTTTACTACTTAGAACAGTTGTTAAGACAAGTAACTTTCTTTTGTAGTAAGAAAAGAAAGGTTAATTAAGAAGTGCTACTAGTTCTTGATTACTTAGTAGTCTACACACAGGAACAAGTATTGATACTAGGAGGTATTAAAGGAATACCATTTTGAATACAAGGGGAAATTCCTCTAGACTCTTTCAAGCAAGGAAGAGTAGTATTAACTATTGTCTATACAACAGGCACTCCTATTAATCAACAAATTTGGATTGAACAAATCCAAGGATACTCAGGCTACCTATAC
>NW_006760881.1:0-3293 GCF_000271605.1 Fomitiporia mediterranea MF3/22
TCCATGACACCATTTCGAATATTGGAAGCAGTAGCCACTGCTCACCCCTCCTGAGCCAAGTCTGTCCACACCTTACATATTGCCTTCTCCCTTCAAGCCAGAACGTCCCTAAGATACACCTTGTAATCAATGACTCAGTTTACTGTACCTCCTATTGGATACTGTAGATAGACAATAGAGTACAGACACACAGACACAATTTTGTCTGCAGTCTGAATCAGCTTGTTCAATGCTTCAGATCTTGATCTGTATGCACTACTCACACTCACTATACCATCACGAAAAAGTCTTAAGTATTGTATTTGCTTGTAATCCTATACATTTTGTACCTTTTATAAATTTTGTCAATGTTAATATAATCTTCATAGGGGGTTAAGCAAGGAAAGTACAATGTTAAATAAGTAAACAAGAATACTTGTGAAACTTGACAATTACAATTATAATAATATAAATTGACAAGTTATACAAGTGATTATAACATACTTCCTAAGATTACAAGGCTAAGACATACTTATTAATTTGTGAAAGTATAATATCTGCTTATAATGTCTACAAGTCATTACAAGTGTTTGAATAGCTTGCTTTTGCTTAGTATACAATTTTGTATCAAATAATTAATCAAATATAATTATATTTAAATTATAGAATACAAAAATAGTAAATAATACACTATTTCTACAGTCCCAACCCCTGCACCACTAGCTGCCTCTGCCTCATTCTTCTGCGAGTGGGATTTGTGTTGGAAAAGGGTGAATGCATTCTCAGGCCGTTCGACATAGTCTTCGTCACCACGTTTTGGTCGTCGCTCGGTCCCTACAAGTTGAATTGCAAGCGTGTGTGAATTGAGGTCGAGCAGGTTGTGGTGATTGAGGCTGTGCCTGTGAGACGAGTTTAGAGTGATTAGCAAGTGAAAATAAGAGAGAAAAGATGGACGCACTGCGACAGCGTGCAGCGAGTGTGGGTGGGTCACCTGGGTTGGAAATCCGGAGCGTTGAGCGAGCTAATTGGGCTGCAGGGGAAAGCGTGTCTGTGCAAGCGTGTTGCATGTTCTGGCTACGACGCGACGTGCAATCGGAGATGCAGTGAACTCAGTAATAGTTGTGGATGACTTCGAAGGTGTATCTCTAGGACGTTCTGGCTCGAAGGGAGAGGATGAAGTGGGTGGTGCAGGCGGACTCGGCTCCAGAGAGGTGAGCGGTGGCTACTGCTTCTGTTATTCAAAATGGTGTCATGGACGGCACTGGGGAATATAAATGCACACAGCGTGGGCCCATCGAGGGTGATGTCAAGCATAGGATGGTGGGCGGGGAAGGAGAGTGTGCAGGGGGTCAGAGAGAGGATTGCGCCCGAGGAGTGGTCATACATGGACATTGTCGCGAGCGCATACTCACCGATTGTTGCTTGCGTTGCTGAGCAGGAAGAAGTACGCAAATGCATGGAATTACTGAAGAAGTCGTTCAGCATTGGTCAACAACGCGGATGCGCGAATGCGAATGCAAAAAGGAAGGCGAGCGTAAACAGAGGAGGACAACGAAGGAGAGGCAACGCAAGCAGCGGAGCGAGGAGCGAGGAGCGAGGAGCAGGAGGGATGGAAGGGAGACAAGAAGTTGGGAGGAGAGGGATGAGCAACTATTGTGCGAGTTATTATGAAGTGGACTGGCTACTTACACTTTACAATGAAGGACAGTGTAGTGGGGGTGCGCTTTTCGGTTGTAAGATGCGTCCGAGCGGAATTTGAAAAATTACCATTTTCAGTCAGAATGTGGCGGTCAAAGTGTCCGCCTACTTGTACCTAAATTATTAATTTAGTAATCAAATTTAGGTCAATATAAATGTATTATACTGAACGATATTGTGCTAATAAGTTGAATTCATCTACTATAGCCAAGGAAAACGATGAGTAAAAATTAATACAGTGTATGCAAAGTGTATCTTGCTAATGATCAGTAGCACTGAGTAAAAAGATGACGCGAGTGTGACAAAAAATCGAAAAATGAACAGCCAAATCTACTGTGATGGGGTGTGACTCATTACTTTCGAGCTTCATTCTTTATTTTACTTCTCATCAAGGGATGAGTGAACTCTTTTAAAACATTGATGAAAAACTATATAAACTCAATATGAAAAGATTTACAGAAGGAATTAGCTAGAAAAAAATTGCTTCTTAAGATACAGCTGATTTGGTGTGTAAAACAGCTGTATTTTGGCTTATTTCAAATTAAATGAGAATCCCTTCTGTAAAAAGTTTCATTTGCATCTCAGAAGCATGAAATTTATTTTATTATTATTTTATCTTAGGTGTGGGGAACAGAAATGTTCCTGTACAATCACTACTTTTAACCAGACACAAAATTTGATCACATAAGCAATAAATTTCTTAATTGGAAGCCGTGGGAACGGACGCGCAACACAAGGGAAAAGCGCACCCCCAAGTGTAGCCAGCTCGGCCGTGTCGTCACAGGATCTGAGGCTCAATGTGGGCATCACAGTGGCAGATTAGAGAGACGAATCCAGCAACGTTTATTGTCTAGGCGGTTGCAGGCAGTGTGCCTGCTGGAGAATGCTTGTAGGCAGAGGACTGGGCTGGAGAGAACAAAAGAAACAACATAGTGTTGGGAGAAGAGGGTTGGAGAGATGGTGGAAGTAGGAGGAAAGGAGTGACGAGAGCAAGTGCGTCATTATATGCTCTCGATCCTCGGTACTCGATTATGTAATCACTTCGATATATTGTAAAAGTAAAACCAAGTTATATTATAAGTTTAACATGGTGATTGTTAACAATATTAATATATATAATTGCATATTATCTTACTAAAAGGATTGTAATTAACTTACAAGCACAATGTATTACTTTTATAACTATTATAATCAATCAACTATTGTTACAAATAACTTATAATAAAATTTTAACATATTATAATAAGAGTTAAGTGCTTATATCTTACATGCAATAATGTAATAATACTAGTATTAAGCTTACTTGCTTTAAAAAATACTTGTAGTTTAGCAAAAAGCTTGTATATTCCTTATATTTATATACAATCATTAGAATTATATTATAAGTAAAATATAATTACTATGTTAGATTGTAATGCTTGTGAAATTATATTATTAAATTACTTTTACTATTATTAATTACATTTGTTGTGACTTTTTCGTGATGACACTGCTACAGTGTGTCTATCTTTTCTTACTTGTTACTACTTGCTAATCACTCTAAACCTGTCTCACAGGCACAGCTCTCCCTTTAGGCCAGAACACCCCAGGAATACACCCCTTAGTCAATGGTTCAG
>NW_006760882.1:0-3293 GCF_000271605.1 Fomitiporia mediterranea MF3/22
TCATGCTACTTAGGATACATGTTCCAAACGACAATAGATTATTCCCTGGAAGGGAAGTAGGACAAGTTACTGGATTAAATGATGAGAACAAGGAATGGACAGTAGATTCGATTGAAACTCATACAGGACAAGGGACTACTGCTTTGTTCAAAGTACTATGGAAGTCTGGAGATCACACATGGCTACCCTATGATAAAATTGTGCACCTTGAGGCATTAAAGGAATACTTAAACATACTTGGAATTGATTCTATCAATGCACTAACTCTAGGAAAGGGAAAACTCAATACTGATGACCCTCAGGTTAGTATCAGTCTAGTAAAACATGAGGCAACCTTTCAAACACAATGCTACAGCATAGACATACAGGTAGACATACACAAAGGCTTTAAAAACTGTACATATAGTCACTTTACTGTGTATATCATGTCTACTACTCAAGAATCCATTGCTCATACATTTGCATCTGCTTTTCTACAAGGCACAAATATGCCTCATCCTCCTCTACAACTCTTAGTTGGCCCTCAAGCACAACCAATTATGCAGGATTGGGTTACTCACAACCACAGTACAAGCACTGACTATGTTTTCAATTGAGAGGAGCTCAAGGAGATTGCAGCTTTCTCCAGGGCTATCCACAACAATTCCCTCAACCCTACTATACAACTCCTGGAGTGTTATCTCATTGTATTACACTTGTATAACTTCCACATTCCTTCTCATGCAAGACTGAGCCTGCTGCCACTGTTCTAAGACTGTATTCAACATGCTAAGATGATGCAAGTGTCCCAGGACTTTGTATACCATAAGAACATAGCTTCAAACCAAGGTAAATGTGCATATATTCTGCATTATATTATTATGAGCACATATACCTTACTATTTTACTTAGGTGTGAAGTGTAGAGCTGAGCAAATCAACAATGGAACCACTATATTCCACTCACACAACTGTAAACGTCCTTGGATCAATTCACAATTGCCCTCAACGTCTACTGATCTTACTTTGGTACTCAATATGAGTGCTCTGAGCTCATTCAACACTCAAGGCATTACTCTACTGCCGAATCTGCTGCTTTCTGCTCAATCCGACAGCCATTCTGACCAATCTGCTGTGAGTTCCACCAGTTCTGCTACAGAACATGTCCAAGCCAGACAGGAACACGTCCAGTCCACTACAGGACCGATCGAAGACACATCCATGGCTGTGGAGAATGTCCTAGTGCAGCAGTACTGAACTTTGTAGTAAGTTACTAATGTTTTCTTTCGTTTTTGTGTTGTTATTTCGTTTATTCCAGTACTAACTCCCTTAGCATTTAGGACTAAATGCTGGAGGGCAAGTGTAATGATTGTGCTACCTGTGCATTTGTGCAACATGTGTTGTAGGTGCTTGTGGGTGTTTTCCTTTTTGTTCACTAGACTACCCTGTATCCTACTACACGTGTATACGCATATATAAAGGGTTTTCGAGCTAAGGGTTAGGGGATTCTTTCTCCTTCTTGGCGCTCGATTACTAGGTTATCCCAGTCAGTAGTTGAGTGTGCTGGTAAAGAGAGAATCTTCGCATAAGGCTAGTATACCTATCCTTACAAAGACATATAAGGACTGGATCAACAAATTATACAGATTTTACACAGTAGAGATAGAGTTAACATAATACAGATGTTGGCTAGAGATTCACAGGTCTACAAAACACAAAGTCTTACTAGTTGAGTGTAAAGGAATGTAATCCTAGGTTTTGTATGTAATGTGCTAGGAGACACACAATGACTATAACAAGGAATTGTTCTAGGCAAACAAGGATACAACACTAGTAACAAGTTCTGGCAGACTGTAATATAGGTTAGTTCTGGAAGTCATTATTCTAAAACAGAACTGGAATTGGATATGTTAAGATAGACTAGAACAACACAATCTAGAGTGTAGAACAACAGAAGTAGAAGTAGATGAGGGACAACAGGAACAGGTAGCTGGAGGAGAGTTTTGTAAGGTTGTTGTTAACATTTATTATGAATAAATGTGTCTAATGTTTTACTATGTGTATATATGTGTTATACAGAGCAGAACTGTCTCATTATAGTGTATTATTACACTGAGACATTATCCAAGACATACATCCAAAACTACCTAGTATATAAACTACCTAATACACAGACTATAAAGCTATCTGAGTAATAGCAGAGTCTACTAAACCCCTACTAGTGTGACTTACCTCTAAGCTATTGTCAGAGTGTAATCCCTGGTCTATAGCTGCTTTTATATAGACTAACAGGTTATGAGCCTTGCACTCCCTGCTTTAATACTCTATTTACTTGATACAATGTCTATACTTTACTATATACACTATCTATCTATTAGAACTCCCATTCAAGCATTCTAAAAAGCAAATTGCTTTACACAAATACTATGATTCCCCTAGTACAATAGACACTGTAAACTACACATATATTCAAGTACTTCAACACACTACTTAACTATCTCACATGTACATTAAAGCATTATGCTCAATACAATTAAACAATATACTACAGCATGTAGTAATGTGAACAAACAGAGTAGTAACTCTAATAGTGCTGAGTACCCTTAAATAATACATTCAAGCACTGAACAACTTTATTATACACATTGGAGATGTGTTATAATGATAACATCTCATGTTACAGACAAGTGTTTAATATTATATTAATAATACAAACAAGATCAATGCTAATAGCAAGTATATGAATGCTACAGAGCATGTATAAACAATCTATAACATTACAGACAATGTACTTCAATTAAATGCAGCACATATATTGAATAACAATTATATTTAATCAATAAATATGTTAGAACTAAGATATCTGAACATCTAAGACATACAAACACATACAAAGTTAACTATATGCAAAGTGACAATGTCACAAAGCAAATATAATAACTACTACACAAGAGCAAGAGTAGTAACTATAGTTATTGAACAAAGAACTATACATTAAATAACATTGCAAAGATGTATAATAATGACAGACAAAAGAATAAATACGTATACTACATATAAAGTAAAGTTAATCAAACAATTCAATAGTGTACAGTGTATATACTGTAACAGAGTGTGATATACCAATGCTACAAAGCTTAAAGAAGCAAAGCATCATGTTGATACAACTGGTATATGAATAAATCAATCTAGTACAATGAACACAAGTGATTTAATAAATTATTCATAGTACAAAGCTATAATGAACAAGAAACAATCATTATATTGTTGTTATACACTACTTTAAACAAAAAATGAGAGTAATTAACTCTATAC
>NW_006760883.1:0-3291 GCF_000271605.1 Fomitiporia mediterranea MF3/22
GTCTGTAATTAATCTAGCCTTTCTACTGTACAGTCAACTTGCAATCAATCCTCAAGGTGAAGTTTTCCTTACTGCTGCTAGTCTAGCCTCAATATATGCAGTATCCTGTATCTCTAACAGCTGTGAAATGTTATTCCTGACTTGATTAATCCTTGATAGATTATTGTTGTTGAGTTGCAATGTATATTCTTGCTGAGATCAAGTTGTTCCTAGTAAATCTCCTGAGTATATGCATGATAACACGTCTGTAAGAATGTTTGTAGTGCCTAGAATGTATTTTACTGTGAAATCAAAGTCTGATATCTTCTCTAACCATCTGGCTTGTCTTCCACTTAATACTGGTTGCCTTAGAATGTGTTCTAACACTCTGTGATTAGTATACCAAAAGAAATGCGTTCCTTGTAGTAGATTCTTGTGTCTTAGCATAGTTTCTACTCCTGCTAGTAATTCTACATTGTGTACTGGGTAATTCTGTTGTACAGGGTTTAATTTTGCTGAGAAAAATGCTACTATCTTGGAATCTTTCTAATCATGACCTTGGCTGACTATTCCTCCAATTCCTGAAGCTGAAGCATCTGTAACAATGTTAATAGGTGGTGCATTCTTACTGTAGTCTAATACTATCCTGTGATTATGCCTGAAATCTGATACTAGCTTTACTATTTGATCAAACACTTGCTGTTCAGTGAATGTCTATCTGAAAAATGCAGTTTCTCCTACAATCTTTGATAAAATACCTGTAGAAATGTGTAATTGAGGTATATTGGGTGCTAAATACCCTACTGATCCTAAGAAACCTTGTAACAAATCTTTATTAGTAGGTACTTTCTATTGTTGAATAGAATCGACTTTATGAGGGTCCATTCTAATGCCTTAATCATTGATAATGTGGCCTAGTATCTTCAATTCTTTCTGGAACAATTGTATCTTATGTTCACTAAGGTAGAATTTCTCTTTGCACAATATATCAATGACAGTTCTGAGATGTTGCATATAATCCTCAATCATGTCTGAATAAATCACTAAGTCATCTAGGTAGATATCCATCCAGTCACCCAAGTAAGGCTGGAAAATGTGGTTCATTAATGCTTGATAGGTAGCTCTGCTATTACAATCACCTAATTACATTACTTCACTAACCATTGTTCTGTCCAGAGTGTTGAATATCAATCTGTTTACATGCTCAGGGATTATTCTAATCTGTTCATATGTATCTTTGCCATTAATGAACAATTTATACTTCTTGGAAGCTACTCTCCTCAATACTGATTCAATATCTGGTAAAGGAGATGATAGTTTCTTGGTATTCTTGTTACACTCTCTAAGATCAATGACGGTTCTCAATCGTATAGGGTCTTCCTTGGTCTTTCTAGGCTTTTGAAGTAGTAGCATAAGCATTGTGTTTGATCCTGTAACTACTTTCCATCTTCCTGATTGAATATAGTCCTTTCTCTTGTTTTGCCATTACTCTCTCAAAGGATCCAGACAAGTTGCCCTACAGAACTTGTATTTCT
Organism: Fomitiporia mediterranea MF3/22; assembly: GCF_000271605.1. NCBI lineage: Eukaryota > Fungi > Basidiomycota > Agaricomycetes > Hymenochaetales > Hymenochaetaceae > Fomitiporia > Fomitiporia mediterranea. The sequence goes on from NW_006760883.1 coordinate 1,515, forward strand.
TATCCTCATCTATGAGTGGTATACTGTGATTAATGGCTCTGAGAGGTGGTAGAGGCGTTTCTGAAGCATCTTTGAACAAATCTGTAGTATATTGCTTGATTTCTTGTCTGCATTTGTCAATTTCTCAATCATAAGTATCAATAACCTTTGATGAAACGACTGTGACTTGTTCTCCTGTTATTGGTAGAGGTATTGCACTTTCAATCCATAGTCTGGACTCATTGAAACTGATAGAAATCTTGTGCTGGAAGAGGAACAGTGTTCCTAGTATAATATCATAGTTATCCAAATTCATGATATCAAAGTGCTGTATTGCATTTATCTCTCTGTATTGTATTCTAGTGTCAGTACAATAGTTTACTTTTGATCTAGAGCCTTGTACTACTAATTGTATAGGTAGAGGTTTGGCTAATGCAAGTTTCCTGACGCCTATTTGATCTGCAAACTTGGTGGACATGAAATCTGCTAATAATCCTGAATCAATTAATGCTCTCACTAATTCTCCATTGATTTTGATTGTAATTATGATAGGACATGGTATTGATCTCTTAAAGTCCTTAGTATAAGCTGTAGTATGCTCAATTGTATTAAAATTGTTGAAGTTAGTAGTCATTGTGTGGATTTGCACAGGTAAATCATGCATATATGCTCTATTTCCAGATATGGAACGTGAGTCAATGTTTTCCATGCTCACAACTGAATACATTGGCTCAAACAATTCAGGATTAAAGATATCCTCTATCTCTAATAGTTCCTGATGATTGTAAACGTATTTGGCTGAATATTGAGCTTGTCTGAGTAGAGAATACTATTCTCTGACATCAAATCCATTCAGAAAAGTGATCTTAACAGGTAATGTGTACTCATTTCTGTTCTCCCAATTGTCTATGATTGTACACTGCATATCTGTACTTCTGAAAACATAGAATCGATTGTGTAGATACTTATTCCAAAGTCTTCTGTTGCATTTCCAGTCAAAACAGTACAGAATTCCTTCCATAAGACATCTAGTAATTCCAAAACATACTGTATCATTGTGTTCACTGTAGAAATAGCCATTTCTGTAGATTGATCTCATTCTCCTCTGATTTCTCTTTCTAAGTTCAGTGTTTACAAGGGGAATCTTCAATTCTGAAGTGTCAGAAGAGGTTTGTGGCTTCAAATCCGATTGTTCTAGACCAAATACTTGCAAAATAGTATTGTAACCAACTAATGAATTGTAATTCTCATTCTTCTGAGTTGTAGACTCGTAACTATTGTCTGGATAATGTATCTGAATAGCCATAGATTGTATTCGTGATGTAGAAGATGATGGATCCATTGTATTGTCTGCTATAAGATCCAAATCCAAGTAATTATTGTCTTCCAAAGTATTGGTTAACTTATCTAGAGCAGAATAATTGATATTAACACTCTTAGACAATGTATTTACATTGGAAACACTGTTCAGCTTTACTGTACTGTGTGTAGGACAATCTTTAGCTAAATGCATAGTCTGTTTACAGATAAAACATTGTCCTTTAGCTCTCATATTGTCTAGTTCAGCTTGTGAATACCTTTTTACACCTGTAGAATAAGTCTTCTTACTGTTCTCTTGCTTATTCTGCCTGGTATCCTTGTACTTTGGTTTGTAGTCCTTAGATCGGTCTTTCTCTTTAGGACTTACACTGTTAGACTGTATGTACTGCCTGTTACAATTATTACAATTATAATCATAATTCCTGTCCTTTAGTCAATTCTTATTGTCATTCCTGTAGTTCCTCTGGTTGTTCTTCTT
>NW_006760884.1:0-3290 GCF_000271605.1 Fomitiporia mediterranea MF3/22
CACTAAGAATAATAAGCTATGAAGAATGAAAGAAAGGAATGTCAAAGATAAAGGTACAAAGAATGAAGGGATAGACAAAGGGTAAGAGACTATAGAATGATACAAAGAATGAAGGGGTGGTCAAAGGAATGGAATGATGAAGTAAGGAAGGGTAGTAGTAAGAGTCAGCATGCATATAGTCTATAGACAGTGCCCCTGAGGGACAGAAGTCCTGAGTTCCAGTACAGAAGGGTGCAGAACCCTCAGAACTGAAGGTACAAGAGTAGAGAACCATAACATCACCCCCCCTCTAAAACCAATTGTCCCAATTGGTGAGTATTAGGCTTAGTTAGTGGCTCAGGCATAGGTTGGAATGGTAGGGTTTAGAAATCTGTGAGGTGGAGTTGATGCAGAGCACCTGGATGAAGTCAATAGAAGTCTCAGATTGTCTTAGCAGTATGGGTGAGATTCTCAGCAGGTTCCCAAGTGTGTTCTTCAACTGGGTATCCCTTCTAGTGGATAAGGAACTTGAGCTTTCTGTGCACCAGCTTGGCATCCACTATGTACTCTACTTTGTATTCCAGTTTGGAACTAATGAGTTCTGGTAGAGGTGGTAGGGGTCTTTGTTGTAAAGGAAAACCTGGATTGTAGTATTAAGACAGTAGAACCTTGTTAAACACTGGGTGTATGTACTTTTATGTTGCTAGAAGTTGGAGTTTGTAGGCAGAGGTACTGACCTTCTTTTCAATAATAAAGGGTCTGAAGCACTTGTTGTCCAACTTCTTCATTAGGTGATCTGTGGTCAGGTTAGTAGCTTCTAGCATAACTTTGTCACCAGGCTAGTGATCCTTGGCTGCAGACCTCTTCTGATCATAGTTCTACTTTATGACCTACACTACCTTTTCCAAAAGAGCTTGTGTGTCCTCCCTGGTTCTGTACATCTGTTCTACAAAGTCTGTTACAGATTCAGAACTACTATTCCAGTTTAGAACTGTCCCCTGGTACAGATGTCTCCTATGATTAAGGAAGAATAGGGACTGTCCTGTTGTAGAGTGTTGTCAGTTATTGTGTACAAATTCTGCCAGAGCTAGTCATTCAGACTAATCTGATTACTGATGATTGATGAACATCCAGAGGTAGAGCTCAATCTCCTGATTGACTCACTCAGTTTGACTGTTAGTCTACAGGTGATAGGTAGTGGAAGGGTTCCCTTGAATTCTAAGAAGTACATACAAGTCCTGTATGAATTTCAACTCAAATTACAGTCTATAATCATGAATGAGCTTCTAAGGGAGTCTGTGTAACCAGAAGACATAATCCTAATAAATGCACACTATGCCTTCAGAAGTGAGTTCTGTTTGGGTTGGAACTGTGTAGACTTGCTTAGAGAATCAGTCAACAATTATACAGATAGTGTTGTAACCCTAAGACTTGAGTAGCTTACTGATCAGGTCTACTGAGACTTCTTCCTAAGGGTGATCTAGGATCCAATGTGGATGTAGGGGAGCCTGAACCCTTGTCTGGTAGGCCTTAGTCTGTTAGCACATATTACAACCAGTCATGTACTTCAGGATTTCCCTCTACATTCTAGGCCACCAGTAGTTCCAAGTAATGAGTTCTTGTGTTTTGTGTCAGCCTGAATGTCCTACAGTCAGATTGTTGTAATGAGCTCAGACAATGTCCTCCTACAGTTTCCAATCCTTCAGAACATACAGTTGGCCTTCCTAGTAAACCTGTCCATCCTCATCCTCCTCTCAATCCCTAGCCTGCTTCTCTAGTTGCTTCACTACAACCTGGTCCTGTGTGTGTCTCAGAGCTCACTGTATACAGGTGACAAAGTCAACATCCTCAGATTTGAGTCAGATCTCTTAGATTGTCTCAGACACAAAACAGGAATTGTTTAGGAGAACAAGATTTTTGTTATCATTCTCCCCCCTTTCATGACCTGCTTGTCTCAAGAGTAAATCAGCTTTCATCATTTGTGTTCTAGGCTTGTAGGTTAGTACAAAGTCATAGTTCTACAGTTCTAACATCTAGTAGGCTTAGTAGCAGTTGAGCTTCTAAGGTGCCTGGAAGTACTGGAGATTAAAGTGATTACTCTAAATCTCAAACTTCTGTACAGTACTAAGGAGATATTGACACTACTCCTCTAGGGAACAGACAATTGTGAGGAGTTCCTTGTTATAGATAGGGTAGTTCTGTTCTGTTACAGAGAGGGATTCTGATCAGAACACTATCAGACACTACTTTCCATCAATAAACTAGGACAGTACTACTCCATTTGTAAAGTCAGAAGAGTTAGCTTCAACTCAGAACTTGTCTACAACTGTCAGAACTACTAATACAGGCTTGCTAGTGATGGCCTGCTTGAGGGACTCAAACACAGACTACTACTGATCATTCTATTACTAAGGAACATCCTTACTGGTGAGATTGTGAAGGGGCTGGGCAATAGTACTGAAGCCTCAAATGAAGCATTAGTAGTAGTTTACAAACCTAAGAAACACTTGGACCTGTTTCAGGTTCTGAGGTTGTAGCCAGTTCTAAACTGTAGTCACCTTTGCTAGATTCATACAGACCTCTCCTCTACTGATCACAAATCCCAGATAATCTACTGACTCCTGTACAAAAGAGTACTTTGCTTCTTAGAGGAACAGTTTATTATCTCAGAGCTGTTGTAGAACTGCTCAGATCAGTCAGTAATAGTGCTCAACTGTCTGGGTGAAGATTAGAATGTTGTCTAGATACACACTAATGTACTCTGAGTCAATCAGATCTGTAAGGATGTGATTCATGAATGACTAGAATGTTGTAGGCAAGTTGGTTAGTCTGAAGAACATTACAGTCAGTTTGTACAATCTACAATTGGTTCAGAACACAGCCTTCTACTCATCTCTGTCTTGGATCTGAATATTATTGTATCCCTATCAAACGTCCAACTTAGTGAAAACCCTGGATGTATGTGTCTTATTAATGAGCTCCTGAATCAGGGGGAGCAGGTACTTGTTTTTGACAGTACCCTCATTAAGACAACAATAATCCTGGACTGGGCAGAGCTTCCTATCTTTCTTTTTGACAAAGAAGAAAGAGGAGGCTATAGAGGACTTTAAGGGTCAGATCCAGCCATTCTAAAGATTTTCCCAAAGGAACTTGTCAAGCACCTCCTACTTGTCTTTGTTGAGTGGGTAGACCTTACAATCCTTAGGTTGGAAACCCTTGGTCAATTTAATTGTATAGTCCTAGGGACAGTATTCAGAAAGCTGGTTGAATTCCTCTTTACTAAAGACTTTAGGGAACTCTCAGACAAAATC
>NW_006760885.1:0-3285 GCF_000271605.1 Fomitiporia mediterranea MF3/22
TATGAAATACATTGGATAGATACTAATAAGTATATCTATACAATGATTCAAATAAAATAAATAAAACCAATATATAAAACGTTTTACCTAGCAAACCAATTAACAAATAAAACATTGAACAAATACTACAATTGTACATAGTACTAGATTCACTAAAAGAATGCTAGGAAACGATTATAGCAAACATAATCTAATATATCAATTATATGTGGATTGTGTTACAATACATCATTCTTTGTAAAAAGAAAAAGCAAAGAACAATAGCCATAATACTAATAAATATTCATAACATCACAATCACAACAATTCACAATAACACTGTTAATAACAAATAATACAAACACACGTTAGTAACAATTTACAATGGATAATTATGTTGGCTATTGAAGAAATAACACAACAGATCACATAGTTACTCAGGATGTGTCAAAATCGATTCATTACATAACACAATATTAATAAGTTACTACATAAACATAAATAATAACACAAAGTGATACAGACAATACATTCATGATATAATACATATATGATACACCTAGACACATAGTGAGCTGTCTGCAGCCAGATATAATATCTATACAACAAATATATGTTAGTATAAAACCTTATTAATCTTGGAATGAAGCAATCTGGCAAAAACAAATAACATTATTAATATTACAACATACAATCAATGTGAAGCTTCAATCCAAAGACATAAATCAGCTATTACTGAATGCTTAACACATATACAAATGTAGACAAACACAGACAGTAATAATTAAAGAAGGATATCATTACAACACCAGATATACATTTTACTAGTGTGATTTATTAGTTTCACAGTAAAGTAAAAAGAAATTACTAGTAATACTCAAACAAACTTAATAAATAAAATACACAATTTACAATCTTACACAGCACTCATAAGATTCTACAAGTCTCTGAAGCACATATGATATTAATAATGATTTTGAACAATTTATTGTGAAAACAATACTGTCATTTAATGGTAAACTACACACAAACTTTGGATTAACTCTAAACAATTTCAATCACATCAAACAGTCTACAAGACAATGAACAACAACTTAATAATATAACAATGAACAAACTACAGAACTAATGACACAACAGTAAACAAAAACTTAATAAATATCTAACAAAGTACAAAGTTAACACACAGTGGACTAAAATATATGATACAAACAACACATTTATATTATACAAATGATATTATTATATGTGATACACGAGCAAATATAATACAGACACAATGTACAATACAGATACAATACTAATAAAAATGTTGGAACAATCTGCAAATCAAACATTTTATAGGTCTAGCCAACTTATAAATGTTTGAAGGGGAGTGGTAGCAGCACTATAACTACCCCTAAAAATAAAAATAAAATAACTACAAATCAAATAAACAAATAGTTGCAAAACAAACATATTATTAAACTAATATATGTTTGAAGGGGAGTGTTAACATATATAGAATGACACATATAAGTAACAAACATACCTGAGACATAGCTACATATTATATATACCTACTGAATCAACAGACAATGATACTAAGGAGAGCAAGCTGAGTCCACTATCCCCCCTCTTTGTGTGATCCCTCTAAGTCTCTCACATAACCTCTCTCAACAACAACTAAGGAGCAGATTGACTATAGTAGAGACTGGTGCATGTCTATTATAGGATAGTATGTGTATGTCAGGAATTACAGCTTTAGTAGTATCAGAACTCAAATTAGAACACTGTTTGTCCTAAACACTAAGGGGCTGATTAACTAATATAAGAGTTGAGAGATTAGTGATTACTACAAATCCTTGTTTGTTGTGTTTCTATAGAACAGATTACATTCTAGTCATAACTCAGCACTTCTGTTAACAATCTGAGGGATCTAATAGTGTTATAGATTGGTTACTGTTAATAAAGTCCTTCATTTCACATTCTGTGATAGTGAAGAATGGTTAGCCTAGGAGTGTCTCAAACAGGGCTTGACTGTCAGCAACAGTGTAGAGGGGACCCAAAGGCTCAGTGAGGGGACCCAGGCTACAACTATCCTACACAACAGAAATACAGAATGTAAGCACCAGAACATAGTCAGAACTTGCAGAACAGGCAGAGAGAGAGAGTGAGACAAGAGTAGAGTATATAGAGTGAGCCTAAGAGTACAGGACTACCTGGAGTAGACAAGATCAAGACTACAGAACCAGTCTGATCTTGTATGCCTATATATACTAAACTACACAAGAGCACTCAGGGAGTATGAGCCACTAAGAATGATAAGCCATGAAGAATGAAAGAAAGGAATGTCAAAGATAAAGGTACAAAGAATGAAGGGATGGATAAAGGGTAAGAGACCATAGAATGATACAAAGAATGAAGGGGTGGTCAAAGGAATGGAATGATGAAGTAAGGAAGGGTAGTGGCAAGAGTCAGCACACATATAGTTCATAGACAGTGCCCCTGAGGGACAGAAGTCCTGAGTTCCAGTATGAAAGGGTGCAGAACCCTCAGAAACTGAAGGTACAAGAGCAGAGAACCATAACATCACCCCCCCTCTAAAACCAATTGTCCCAATTGGTGAGCATTGAGCTTAGTCAGTAGCTCAGGCATAGGTCAGAACAGTAGGGTTTGGAAATCTGTGAGGCAGAGTTGATGCAGAGCACCCAGATGAAGTCAATAGAAGTCTTGGATTGCCTTAGCAGTATGGGTGAGATTCTCAGCAGGTTCCCAAGTGTGTTCTTCAACTGGGTATCCCTTCTAGTGAATAAGGAACTTGAGCTTTCTGTACACCAGCTTAGTATCTGCTACATATTCTACTTTATATTCTGGTTTGGAACCAATGAGTTCTGGTGGAGGCAGTAGGGGTCTTTGTTACAAAGGAAAACCTGGATTGTAGTATTAAGACAGCAGAACCTTGTTAAACACTGGGTGTATACACTTCCATGTTGCTAGAAGTTAGAGTTTGTAGGCAGAGGCACTGACCTTCTTTTTAATAACAAAGGGTCTGAAGCACTTGTTGTCCAACTTCTTTATTGGGCAATCTGTAGTCAGGTTAGTGGCTTCCAGCATAACTTTGTCACCAGACTGGTAATCCTTGGCTGCAGACCTCTTCTGATCATAGTTCTACTTTATGACCTGTACTACCTTTTCCAAAAGAGCTTGTGTGTCCTCCCTGGTTCTGTGTATCTGTTCTGTAAAGTCTGTTACAGATTCAGAACTGCTGTTCTGGTTCAGAACTGTCCCCTAGTACAGATGTCTCTCATGATTGAGGAAGAACAG
>NW_006760886.1:0-3277 GCF_000271605.1 Fomitiporia mediterranea MF3/22
GTAGCATAAAAGCAATGCTTTCACAGAATATGTAAAGTATACAATGAGACTATTTACACAGTACAGTATAAGAGTTAAAACTCTCTAAAGTGATAACAATACAGTGTTCCTAAGTAAAGACTTTACTATATACATTGAAAGTCAAGGAACAATACATAGATTAACAGTACACAATACACTACAGCAGAACAGAGTTGCAGAATGTATACATAAGACTATCTTTAACAGTGTATGTACATGTCTGTTATCAGCAAAGTTACCTATGAAATTCTGAGTATATACAGTACAATATCAAACGTTTATTCATAACAGAACACTGAGAGTTGCTATTAATTTTGTAACACCATATTACAAACAGTATAACAAACATTATCAAATAGATAATATACAAGAATTTGGCACATATTGTATTATACAGAACGAACGAACGAATAAACTACAACCTAGAGGCCAACACACATGATAGCTAGGTTATGATAACAACAGTAAAGGTCACTTAGTGTGTCATAATAATAAAATTACTGTTGAACACAATGTACAATTTATAGACAAACCAATGTCTAGGATTGAAGGGGAGAATAATTATAACAATAATACATCAAACAATGAAACTCTTCCTAATAACAATAATAAAGATAAAGAACCTGTCATACAATGCTCTATACAAGAGCAAAGACTGGTTAAACAAACTATAGGTTTAAATTACAAAGATGATATAAACCTAGCTATGTATCTAACAGAATTCAACGAATTCCTCAACAAAGTCTATAACAATCTATTAACATATTACAATACTATAACATGTATAGACAAAGAACAGTAGATCAAAGCTATGAAGGATGAAATACAGTCACTTCAACAACAAAACACATGGATATATACTATCCCCCCTACAAATACAAACATAATTGGAACAAAATTTGTCTATAAAATCAAAAGACTGGCTAACAGCCAAATAGACAAATACAAAGCACGATTTGTAGTGCAAGGATACACTCAAAAGAATGGAATAGACTTCTATTCTGACGACTTATTTGCTCCAGTAACAAAACTATCAATAGTACAATTATTGTTATCTTGGGCAGCATCTAAGAACTACAAAATACATCAGATAGATGTAAAATCTGCATATCTTTACAGAGAATTAAATGAGGACAAACTCATTTATGTGAAACTGCTACCAGGCAGACTACTTACAGATATTAAACCTGGACAGGTGTTATGCTTAAATAAAGCATTATACAGATTGAAACAAGCAGGTAGACAATGGTACAAGAAGATTACCAAACTACTGCTTAAGATTGGATTAGAACGAGCTAATTACAATCATACTGTATTTTACAAGAAACAAAATAATAAAACAATTCTTGTAACATTTATGCACATTAACAATATTACAATTATTGGCAAAACTATTGCTATAATAACAGCATTTAAACATGCATTAAGACAACATGTTACATTTACTAACAGTAACAAAATACATTGGTTACTTAGTATTGAAATAAGCTGAGATAGACCTTAACAAACAATTAGCTTACAGTAAAAGTATTATATTGAAAGTATAATCAAGCATTACTACTTCGAAAACAAAAAGGCACTACAAACACCTATTACTCCTAGAATAGATCTATCCAATAATACAAACAATATGTATGAAACAATACCATACATGAATATGGTAGGATTGTTAAGATATGTTGTAGACTGCACACAGCCAGACATATCCTATATTACTGGGCAATTAGCACACTACTTACAAAAGCCCTAAACACATCACTACAAAGTAGTGAAACATTGCTTTGTGTATTTAAAATATACAACAAATTGTTGGCTTCAACTTGGAAGCACAAATGCCTTAAAATTACAAGGCTATTGTGATGCAGACAGATGAATGACAGAAGGACATAAAGTAATAAATGGCTACATCTTTCAATTAGCTAAATTGACCATATCTTGGTCAAGCAAACAGCAAAACCTGGTACTACTATCTGTTTACAAAGCAGAGTTGTAAGCACTAGCATATACTACTCAAGAAGCCATTTGGCTCAAACAATTTGCTGAAGAAGTACTGTAGACTGAATTGGCACCTATTACAATTTATTACAATAATCAAGGTGTAATAAAGACTGTAAAGTCTGACAAAATAATGTACAATACTTGTACTAAACATCTTGATTTACAAAAAGACTTTGTACAATGTTACATTCAAAATGATTACATTAATGTATACTATGTTCAATCACAGAACCAATTAGCAGACATTCTTATAAAGGCTCTCTACATCCTACAGATCAAGCATCTAAACAAACTATTAGGCATACAGTCTTAGTTCTTAATTAATGCTTGAAGGAGAGTATTAGATTGTGCTCTGGATTAGGAAATCCCCAATTGCCTTATATAGAATTACTACACTTGGAATGTCTCAGACTATCAGACTTTACTATGTAGTATATAAGGTAGACACTCACTTGATGTCTCAATAAGAGAGAGTACTTAGGGTACTCCTACTATGCTTGTTAAAAACTAAAGACTTTAGGGAACTCTCAGACAAAATCTGGCAGACTGAGTCTATGTGTGTTTCAGAGTAGAGTTGTTCTGAGAGGGTTCTAGACTGGTTCTATCTCAGACATCCTTCAGATTGACTCTGTTCTACCTTAACTAGAATATGTGTCTACATATCTATCCTAGTTGAAGAAGAACAACCAGTCACCTTTATTAGAACTGTTAGTAATATTAGAAGCATCCACATCTACTTAGAACAGTAGTGTAAGGTAGCTGTAAGACTTGGGACACTAATTGAACATGAGTGTCTACTCTAACTAGTTAATGGTAGGGTTGTGAGTCTTGAGCCATTTGAATCTGATGAAGATGTCTGTCTTTCTAAGGTTGGTGACTCTGAACTTAATACTTTCCTCATGATTCTGAATAGTCATCTGTAGTTGGACAAACTTGGTGATCCAACCATTCCAGTTCAGGGTTCTGTCTACATTGTATACTAGGATTGGAAGTAGAATGTGTCAAGTAGGGAGGTAGTGTTCCTGTATAAAGGCCTTATTAATACACAAACTAGTACATTTACTGTCTACCAGAGTCATTGTTCAGATCTGGGGGGATCCTGAGAAGGGAGCCAAGAGGACAGGGACTTAGAGCTAGTACTCAGAATGTCCTCTAATGAACTGCTACTTGTTCTGAAAGGAACATACAGCTTGTACAGCCTTGTTGTCTGAGAGGGTAAGTATATGTACTAACATTTCCTTATTAACCTCTCTCTTTT
>NW_006760887.1:0-3271 GCF_000271605.1 Fomitiporia mediterranea MF3/22
CATGCATTAAGACAACATGTTGTATTTACTGACAGTAACAAAATACATTAGTTACTTAGTATTGAAATAAGCTGAGATAGACCTTAACAAACAATTAGCTTACAACAAAAGCATTATATTGAAAGTATAATCAAGCATTACCACTTCGAAAATGAAAAGGCACTACAAACACCTATTACTCCTGGAATAGATCTATCTAACAATACAAACAATATGTACAATACAAACGAAAGTAATAATGAAACAATGCTATACATGAATATGGTAGGATTGTTAAGATATGTTGCAGATTACACACAGCCAGACATATCTTATATTACTGGGCAATTAGTGTGCTACTTACAAAAGCCCCAAATGCATTACTACAAAGTAGTAAAACATTGCTTTACATATTTAAAATATACAACAAATTGTTGGCTTCAACTTGGAAGCACAAATGCCTTAAAACTACAAGGCTATTGTGATGCAGACAGACAAATGACAGAAGGACATAAAGTAATAAACAGCTACATCTTTCAATTAGCTAAATCAACCATATCTTGGTCAAGCAAACAGTAAAACCTAGTACTACTATCTGTTTACAAAGCAGAGTTGCAAGTGCTAGCATATACTACTCAAGAAGCTATTTGGCTCAAACAATTTGTTAAAGAAGTACTGCAGACTGAATTAGTACTCATTATGATTTATTACAATAATCAAGGTGTAATAAAGACTGTAAAGTCTGACAAAATAATGTACAATGCTCACACTAAACACCTTAATTTACAAAAGAACTTTGTACAATGTTATATTCAAAACAATTACATTAATGTATGCTATGTTCAATCACAGAACCAATTAGCAGACATCCTTACAAAAGCTCTCTACATCCTACAGATCAAGCATCTAAACAAACTATTAGGCATACAGTCTTAGTTCTTAATTAATGCTTGAAGGGGAGTATTAGATTGTGCTCTGGATTAGGAAATCCCTAATTGCCTTATGTAGAGTTACTACACTTGGAATGTCTCAGACTATTAGACTTCACTATGTAGTATATAAGGCAGACACTTGCTTAATGTCTCAAAAATAGAGAGAGTACTTGGGGCACTCCTACTATGCTTGTTAAAACCTTTTCATCCAGTCTTTCCACATTTGCTCTTCTTGTAGAACTATGTCTCCTGTATCCTGCTCCTTAACTGGTATTCTTTTACTTATTAGTAAACCATGCTCTAGTCTCTTTGTTAACCAGTTTTCTAGATGTGGTGGCTTTACTACTGTTGAATGATTTATATGAAATTCTCTGATTAACTTTGCTGAATTGGTTAATCCTTTTCCAAATGGTTCCCAAGTATTATTTATGTCTGGATAGCCTAACCATTTGATTAAATATTAGTATTTGTTCCTCCTCTTCCTACTATCTAATATGTTTTCTACTGTGTATTCTCATTCCTTGTTGATTAACTCTGGGTCTGGATTAGTATACACTTGTCTTCCTAGATATTCCTTTTCTTTATAAGGTATTAACAATCCTGAGTAGAAAACTAGATGAATGTTCATTCCTTCTAGTAGTTTTAACTTGTAATTTACTACCCCCATTTGTTTTTCTATTTCAAATGGTCCTATGTACCTGTTTGCCAACTTTCTAGTTGGTACTGTTAGATTTAAGTTTTTACTATCTAGTAAAACTAAATCTCCTTCTTTTAATTCTGGAAGATTTCCTCTGTGTTTGTCAGTATACTTTTTCATTTGTTCCTGTGATTTCTCTATTGCTTCCTTAGCATTTGCTTGTACTATCTTTATTTCTTCTAGGTATTTGTCTGCTTCTTCCACATTTGACTTTCTATAGTTAAAAGTCATTTTAGGATGCCTTCCATATATTAGGTAAAAGGGTGTATGTTTGGTAGCAGAATACTACTTATTATTATAGGCAAATTCTACTGTTATGATAAACTCCTCCCAATCTTCTTGTTTTAACAAGTGTAGTAGGAGTGCCCTAAGTACTCTCTCTTATTGAGACATCAAGCAAGTGTCTACCTTATATACTACATAGTGAAGTCTGATAATCTGAGACATTCCAAGTGTAGTAACTCTACATAAGGCAATTAGGGATTTCCTAATCTAGAGTACAATCTAATACTCCCCTTCAAGCATTAATTAAGAACTAGGACTGTATGCCTAATAGTTCGTTTAGATGCTTGATCTGTGGGATGTAGAGAGCTTTTGTAAGGATGTCTGCTAATTGGTTCTGTGATTGAACATAGTATACATTGATGTAATTGTTTTGAATATAATATTGCATAAAGTCTTTTTGTAAATCAAGATGTTTAGTACAAGTGTTGTATGTTATTTTGTCAGACTTTACAGTCTTTATTACACCTTGATTATTGTAATAAATCATAATGGGTGCTAATTCAGTCTGTAGTACTTCTTCAGCAAATTGTTTGAGCCAAATGGCTTCTTGAGTAGTATATACTAGTGCTTGCAACTCTGCTTTGTAAACAGATAGTAGTACTAGGTTTTACTGTTTGCTTGACTAAGATATGGTTGATTTAGCTAATTGAAAGATGTAACTGTTTATTACTTTATGTCCTTCTGTCATTTGTCTGTCTGCATCACAATAGCCTTGTAGTTTTAAGGCATTTGTGCTTCCAAGTTGAAGCCAACAATTTGTTGTATATTTTAAATATGTAAAGCAATGTTTTACTACTTTGTAGTAATGCATTTGGGGCTTTTGTAAGTAGCACACTAATTGCCCAGTAATATAAGATATGTCTGGCTGTGTGTAATCTGCAACATATCTTAACAATCCTACCATATTCATGTATAGCATTGTTTCATTATTACTTTCGTTTGTATTGTACATATTGTTTGTATTGTTAGATAGATCTATTCCAGGAGTAATAGGTGTTTGTAGTGCCTTTTCATTTTCGAAGTGGTAATGCTTGATTATACTTTCAATATAATGCTTTTGTTGTAAGCTAATTGTTTGTTAAGGTCTATCTCGGCTTATTTCAATACTAAGTAACTAATGTATTTTGTTACTGTCAGTAAATACAACATGTTGTCTTAATGCATGTTTAAATGCTGTATTATAGTAATAGTTTTGCCAATAATTGTAATATTGTCAACATGTATAAATGTTACAAGAATCGTTTTATTATTTTGTTTCTTGTAAAATACAGTGTGATTGTAATTAGCTTGTTCTAATCTGATCTTAAGTAGTAGTTCAGTAATCTTCTTGTACCATTGTCTACCTGCTTGTTTCAATCTGTATAACACTTTTATTTAA
>NW_006760888.1:0-3271 GCF_000271605.1 Fomitiporia mediterranea MF3/22
ACTGTATTTTACAATTCCTAACAGTATGTGTACAAGTATGACTAACAAATTGTACACTACTAATGTTGTCTTTGCCTAGTTTCTAAAGAAGTTGTAAAACTAGAAAAGAAAAAGCTAGTCACAGAGAAAGAGAAGGTTAATGTAAGAAGAGAATGGAAGGAGAAACAAGTTATAGTTAGTAAGTACAAGTATGACTAACAAATCATACTAAGCTGAAACAATGTTTCTCCTAGTTCCTTAAGTGGTTACAAAGCCAGAAAAGAAGAAAGAGGACAAAAGTAAGGGAAAAGGTAATATGGATGAGGGGTAATTGATTTTCTAAGTATACTGACTCCATTTTGTTGTTTAGAGCTAGTACTAGTACTCTTAAGTAAGAAGTACACTATTGTAGAGGTGGAGATTCTAGTCTCTAGTAAGGAAATGTGTACAAAAAACCAGAAGGTTGTAGTAGAGTCTTTAAGTAAGGAGGATAAGGATATCCCTCTAGATTAGGTAGAGAGAATGGTCTTCTACACACCTGAGTGTGTAAAGTGTGTAGAGAGGCACAAGAGTTCTTAGGGATCCACTTGTCAGACTGTAATAGATTGGCTGTGTTATAGTAATCTGAGTAAGTCTGTTTCAATCTTATTTTTGACTGTGTCAATAGTGATTGTTTGTGTAGAAAACCAGTACACAGTGTGCATTTTCTACTACTCTGGATGTAGCCTGAAGGGAATCTAGTATAAGACTAAGGGGCAAACTGTAGAATTGTACAGTATAACTCAGAACCTGTATTCTGTCATCCCTCTAATCATACATAGTAAAGCTAGAACAGTCTACAACCTCTACTCACAAATGACTAAGGAGCTGAATGACTTAGAGTTACAGCTAATGACAATAAAGAATGAGTTTGATACAAAGATCATAACTCTAAGGTAGGGTATCAACTTCTTAGCTATAGTAGTAGAAGCCTTTATAGATAGTAGGGTGGAAGAGTTAGAGTAGGAAATAGAACAGGGTAGAAAGTAGTGAAAATAAAAGTCTAGTTATGTTTTTATGAAAAAACCAGAAATGTAAGGAATAAACAGAATAGAACAGAAATGGATAGAATGAATAGGAAAATAGATAAAATAGAGAGTTAAGAGGAATAGAATGGATGGATGGATATTTTTATGATTTATGTATAGAACTAGTAGAATAGGATGAGAATAGGTAGAAAAGAATTATAATTTGTATAAAGGTTTATATGCTTATAGAATGTTGTATAGACTTTTTACAATGTATTGTAAATGAGAAGGAATGTGACAGAAGATTAGAAGTATCTGAATATAAAATGTAACAAGCATAGAGAACTGTGGTTGAACACAGTATTTACAGATTTACACAACTGTTAAGTGTTACTAGTAGGGAATCAATCCCTATGTTTTAGTTTCTAGTACAAGACTGGGAGAGTATATTGAAAAATTGTACATTCTTGGATCTAGAGTCTGTGACTTCTGTACTTGGTTCTACTTCAAGCATAGCATCCAAAGCACAGTTGTCTAGATCATCTGTATCCTTATGACTAGTCCTGTACAGTTCTACATCTTCTAGTGTTAGTTCTACAGCCTTAATAAGACACAAGATAGGAACTGTTAAACATGAACATAGAAAATACAGAATTAAGCAAAATGCTATAATACATAACTTGGCTACTACTCTGTCCAGTTCTGCTACAATATAAGCATTCCCTTTTGTTCTTCACACTATTACAAACAGTCTAAGGTATTGTAGTTTCATCTTTTGTCCTAAGTTGTTGCTCACTTTCAAATTGTAGATTAGTACTAGTACACTTAGGGCAAAGTTGTAGTCTTTGATCCAATTACAATTGACTTCTGTAAAATACTTTACATATCTTTCACAAGCTTTCTGAATGTATTCTATCATCTGTATAAGGTTGTCTAGTCTCTTCTACAATTGTTGTACTTGTATTACTACCAGTTCCTCTGTTACTAGTAGTAATCCTTTAGGTAGAACCAAATACATTACTGTCAGCAACAGTGTAGAAGGAACCTGAAGGCTCAGTAAGGGGACCCAGGCTACAACTATCCTACACAACAGAAATACAGAATGTAAGTACTGGAACATAGTCAGAACTTACAAAACAGGTAGAGAGAGAGAGTGAGACAAGAGTAGAGTATATAGAGTAAGCCTAAGAGTATAGGACTACCTAGAGTAGACAAGATCAAGACTACAGGACCAGTCTGATCTTGTACACTTATATATACTAAACTACACAAGAGTACTCAGAGAGTATGAGCTACTAAGAATGATAAGTTACAAAGAATGAAAGAAAGGAATGTCAAAGATAAAGGTACAAAGAATGAAGGGATGGACAAAGGGTAAGAGACTATAGAATGAACAAAGAATGAAGGGGTGGTTAAAGGAATGGAATGATAAAGTAAGGAAGGGTAGTAGTAAGAGTCAGTATGTATATAGTTTATAGACAGTACCCTTAAGGGATGAAAGTCCTGAGTTCCAGTATGAAAGAGTGTAGAACCCTTAGAACTGAAGGTATAAGAGCAGAGAATTGTAACATTACCCCTCCTTTAAAACCAATCATTCTGATTAGTGAACATAGAGCTTAGTTAGTAGCTCAGACATAGGTTAGAATGGTAGAGCTTGGAAATCTGTAAGGCTGAGTTTGTGTAGAGCACTAGGATGAAGCTGATAGAAATCTTAGATTGCCTTAAAAGTATAGGTAAGGTTCTTAGCAGGTTCCCAAGTATGTTCCTCAACTGGGTATCCCTTCTAGTAGATAAGGAACTTGAGTTTTCTACACACTAGCTTAGTATCTACTATATACTCTACTTTGTATTCTGGTTTAGAACTAATGAGTTCTGGTAAAGGTAGTAGGAGTCTTTATTGTAAAGGAAAACCTGGATCATAGTACTAAGACAGTAGAACCTTGTTAAACACTGGGTGTATGTACTTTTATGTTGCTAGAAGTTAGAGTTTGTAGGCAGAGGCACTGACCTTCTTTTTAATAACAAAGGGTCTAAAGTACTTGTTGTCCAACTTCTTCATTAGGTGATCTGTGGTCAGGTTAGTAGCTTCTAGTATAACTTTGTTACTAGGCTGGTAATCCTTGACTGTAGACCTCTTCCAATCATAGTTCTACTTTATAACCTGTACTACCTTTTCTAAAAGAGCTTGTGTGTCCTCCCTGGTTCTGTGTATCTGTTCTATAAAGTCTGTTACAGATTCAGAACTACTGTTCTGGTTCAGAACTGTCCCCTAGTACAGATGTCTC
>NW_006760889.1:0-3270 GCF_000271605.1 Fomitiporia mediterranea MF3/22
TATACTAAAATAATTATAATAAATTAATAAAATATAACAAGTTTAAAATAAGTAAATAGAAAGAATTAATTATAATTAAACAGAATCTTTATATACAGATTTAAACTATTTGAATTAATGTGTTTATTTTAAACACTTTCTTTCTTTTAACTTTTTTATATAACTAAATTGTTAGGAGAATGTGTTTTTATGTTAATAGTACACTTAAACTATAAATAAAACTTACAGTTCTTATACTAACTATATTCTAAACTACTAAGACAGGAGTTTATATAAGAAACAAGAAGGATACAAGAAGAGTCAAAAAACTAAAGAACTATTATATAAAAAGAGTAGTATTTATACTAGGAAGAGAGTTAGAGAGTTTAAACTTAAAAACAAAGTAAAAACAATAATAAAAGTATAAAACAATAAACTAAGTCTATAAAGGTAAAAAAGAATACAAGAGAGTAAGAGAGGGTTGAATGAATAACTTGTACAGGCTTAAAAGGAGTCACTTAAGCTTATTATAACTAAAAAGGTAGTAATTACTTAATTAGATAAATAGAAGATTAACTAAATACACAGAGTTATAAAAAGGACTTATAAAGTATAATATACTCTTAATAGCTTAGTATTTAGTCCTTTGTCTCAGAATTAGTAAAGTAAATAATAAGATATTAAAGTTAAAGAAAATTAAAGAGTAATTAAGGTTTTATTAGAAAGAAAATAAAGAAAGATAAGAAAGAATAAAAGAGTAAGTACAGAATCCTAACAAGTAGTTTAAGCTTATATATACTACTGTTGTTTTCATAAATATTGTTACATATATGATTTGTGATTTTTGTCATACTAAGTATACTCAAATACAAAATCTATTATAACTCAACTAATACTTAACCAAATTACATGATCTAAGTTGTAAAAATTATACTTTTAAAGTATCTTTCATATCCCAGAAAACATAAAGTAAAATGAGCAAAATTTGAGTAAGATACAACACAATATGTGAGTTTTCCCTATATTTCATATATATGAGTTTTCCTAGCCCTAAAACTGATTGTACAATACTATAAACTAGTCTAAATGAAGAATATAACTTTATTGTTAATTTACATATTGAATCCTAACTAGGATACAGAATACACATATAAGTATAATACATATTTAAGTTTGCTAAAATTAAGCATTTTCCCCCAACCTCTCTATACTTAGGGAAAGTTCTTCTAAGTATTATTCATGTTTTTAAATTCATTCTAAATAAATTAGACTAGTTTCAAACAGTTTTAATAGACTTAGTATGGATTTCTAGTCTAAATAAAGTAGAAAGTCATTATTCTATATACTACTTTAATAGTACTTCTCTAACTTATATAACTTTACTATAACTTATAAAAGTACTTATATTTAATATATTTTGTTTATAATAAATTTACAAACATAAATAATACTTAGAAGAACTTTCCCTGAGTGTAGAGAGATTGGGGGAAAATGCTCAATTTTAGCAAACTTAAATATGTATTATACTTATATGTATATTCTGTATCCTAGTTAGGATTCAATATGTAAATTAACAATAAAGTTATATTCTTCATTTAGACTAGTTTATAGTACTGTTAGGAATTGTAAAATACAGTAACTAAATTTAGAAAGCCTAACTCAAGACTTGAAACTAAGTAGTTTATAAACAAAACTCTATTAGTTACAAGTCTAAAGATTGGTCAGATCCCTAGACTACCTTTATTGTCCTACTTAGTAAGGACTCTAGCTCAGTATTATAAACCTCTAATCATTACTACTAGGTGATCAATCTATTAGTAGAGAGAGGGGACAAGAAGGAGTAAGTACTAAGTTAGTTAGGAAAAGGTAACAAAACCTGTAAACAAGGTCTTTATCTCTCTAAGGTCAAACACATACTCTAGTACTATATTACTTAATAACCTTAACTAAAGACAAGTCATTTAATATGCTTGTATAGAGAGAGGATCTAGAAAGAGTATAATGTTTAAAGTAAGGAGAATGGTGGAGAAAGACTAGGAGAAAACCTGAAAAGATAAAGGAAAATATTATACTTACTTATAAGAGAAACTACATAGTTAGTTAGGAACACTTTTTACAAAGACAAAGAACTATTAAAGCTAGTAAAGAGCTAGAGCCAGTACTCTAAAGCTCTATACTTAAGAAGAACTAGTACTAGTGTAAGGGAAAGGAACTGAGAGCTCTAAGGAGAGACTATAAGAAAGTAGTCTCTTATATACACTTTACTTATATAGATGAGAAAGTAATAAAGTTATAAACATGAGGACTATATGAGAACAATATAAGGAATACATGAGACAATCTAGAACTTTAGTTGTAAGTTTTATAATTAAATATAGAAGCACAAAGATAAGGCTAGAAGTTAATAAGGATAATTGTCTCCTAAACTAAGTTAATTGAGAAGACTTAGGAAAAGATCTAGAACTCTAGTTGTCAGTTCTAGAGTATACATACAATAGTCTAGAACTTTGGTTGTAAGTTCTAGGAGTAGTACAGAAGTACAGCCTTTTATATTATAGAAGTTATAAGGAGTCATTAGAAGTCATAATACTCTACCTTATAAGAAAGTATATTACAAACTAGTGTACAGAAAGTACAGGTCAAGTCAGACAGAGTTATAAGAAGACTATAGAATAATAGAAAGCTCTACTTTATAGGAAAAGTATTATACAGATTATACAGTATATCTAGTTAGGAGGACTTATAATAAGTTATTAGAAGCTTGAGAGGAAGTATAGAAGTTATAACAATACAGTAAAGGAGTTATTAGAAGATTAATCTAGAATACAAGAAGACACAAACTAGTGTTAGAAGATTAATAGAAGACAAAAACTAGTATAGTATACAGTCTAAAGGATTAGCCAGCTCTACTTTATAGGAACAATAGTGAAGAGAGTTACTAAAGTTACTAGAGTAACATTACTCTAGTAAAAGGTATATAAGGAGGCTAGTTTGGCCTCTAAAAGATAGTTTTATTAACTTAAGTTACTTAGTACTTAGAAGTACTCTACTATTAACCTACTAGGATATACTTGTAGCTTAACTAAAGTAGGACTCCTCTACTCTCTTACTCTACAAGTCTACAAGTCTTACCCTCTATACTCTATTCTATTACTATTCCTAACAAGTAGGACTAGTAAAGTAAGTATATCTTACACTTTAATAAAACTCTAACTTAGTTACAAATCTTTACTATTCTAGTAAAGCTCTAGTCTACTAAGAGGAACTCAACCTAGAGTTAGCATACAAGTA
>NW_006760890.1:0-3269 GCF_000271605.1 Fomitiporia mediterranea MF3/22
TTAATAAATAATTTTGTTGTATTTATTTTTCTTACTTTTTCTACTTTTTCTACTTTTCTTACTTTATTTACTTCTAATCCTATAGTGTCTATTGAATCAAAAGTGACTATTAAAAAATCTGAGTCATAGCCCTTCAGTACTACATTCACTGTTGGGCCTCTACAAAATCCTAGAGTGTGTAGTCAGGGTCTAGGAATTCTGAGGTAACTTTCAGATTTGTAGAAAAGGCTTCTCACTACAAATCCTACTTGTTACTCATTATTACTCTAATGACCTGATAGATATACTGTCACTTCTACAGGCAGTCCTTAATCTAGTGCTCTGACTTTCTACAGGTGAAGCATACTCCTTACTTTCAGGCTTCTCTAATGTCTATTAGAACAGATTGATTGTGAATTACAGGCAGATCAATCTGAGGGCTTGAAACTGTTAGAGCTGGACACATGTGTAAGCATTCTGTACAGACTTAATACATCTGAGCTACAGCTTGGTCAAAGGAGATGGTGCACATCTTCTACTCAGTATAAGTAACTAGTTCTAGTATTATTCTAAGAATCTTATTAACTAGTTCTAGGTGAAGAGCTTTTTCAAGCATTCTGATAAGGACATTATTAAACCCAAGCATGAATCCTACCTTCTAGGCTAGGATATCAAACTCCTGAAAGAAGGTATTAGTAGAATGTTTGCCCTGTCACAGAGACACAAGCTTGTTCTGTACATTGTACTTCTTATTCAGATTGATAAAGGAAGTACAGAGCTGCCCTATGAATTCTGAATACAACTCATTGTTCTGAAGTCAGATCAGGCTTCCAATCTGATAGCCTTTAATCCAGTTCTAGGCCCAGGTGGCTGTATTACCTTCCTTCATGAAGGAGAGGACAAATAGGATACAATCAAGATCTGAGGATAGATCAGTCAAAGTAGTAGCCATGTATAGTTTGACTTAGTGCTGGAAGTCCTTAAAGTACTACCTATTAAAGTCTGAAGGGTAGGCTACATACACTTTCTTTCTAGAACAGGTTACAACTTCCAGAACAATTGGAACAGGTTCTAAAGGGGCTGAGGGTATGTAGTTAGTAAAGGCCTCTTAGATAGAGGTCTGTATGTATTGAGCTAGTTCTGCTTGTAACTGCTGATCTGGCAGGACAGTAGGAGTGACAGTCAGTGTAGGAGGGTCTATGTTTACACTATGAAGGAATCAGTACTAAACTAAAAGGAGTAATGAATAGAAGAAGGGTGGCAAAAGTTTAAAAGGGGTTTAGAGAGTTTAAAATTTAAAAATGTAGAAGGGTTAGGACAAAGAAAAGAGATCAACACAATAGTGAGTACTGATACTCAAAATGTAGGAGAGTTGTAGGGTAGTAATAGGGAGTCTTGATCTAATGTCAGTAACAGTGTAGAGGGGACTCAAAGGCTTAGTGAGGGGACCCAGGCTACAACTATCTTACACAATAGAAATACAGAATGTGAGTACTGGAACATAGTCAGAACTCACAGAACAGGCAGAGAGAGAGAGTGAGACAAGAGTAGAGTATATAGAGTAAGCCTAAGAGTACAGGACTACCTAGAGTAAACAAGATCAAGACTACAGGACTAGTCTGATCTCATACACCTATATATACTAAACTATACAAGAGTACTCAGAGAGTATGAGCCACTTAAGAATGATAAGCTACAAAGAATGAAAGAAAGGAATGTCAAAGATAAAGGTACAAAGAATGAAGGGATAGACAAAGGGTAAGAAACTATAGAATGAACAAAGAATGAAGGAGTGGTCAAAGGAATGGAATGATAAAGTAAGGAAGGGTAGTAGTAAGAGTTAGTACACATATAGTCTATAGACAGTACCCCTGAGGGACAGAAGTCCTGAGTTCTGGTACAGAAGGGTGCAGAACCCTCAGAACTAAAGGTATGAGAGTAGAGAACTGTAACAATTACTACTCTACAACTCCCCTATGTTTTGAGCATTAGTACTTGCCATTATATTAATCTCTTTTCTTTGTCCTGACCCTTTTACATTTTTAAATTTTAAACTTTCTAAACCCTTTTAAACTTTTGCCACCCTTCTTCTATTCATTACCCCTTTTAGTTTAGTGCCAATTCCTTTGTAGTGTAAACATGGACCCTCCTATACTAACTGCTACCCCTACTGTCCTGCCAAATCAGCAGTTACAAGTAGAACTAGCTTAATATGTACAGACCTCTATCTAAGAGGCTTTTACCAACCACATGCTCTCAGCCTCTTCAGAGCCTGTTCTAGTTGTTCTAGAAGTTGTAACCTGTTCTAGAAAGAAAGTACATGTAGTCTACCCTTCAGACTTTAACAGACAGCACTTTGAGGACTTCTAACACTAAGTCAAACTATATGTAGCTACTACTTTAACCAATCTATCCTTAGATCTCAATTGTATCCTATTCATCCTCTCCTTTATGAAGGAAGGCAACACAGCCACCTGGGCCTAGAACTGGATTGAAGGCTATTAGATTGAAAGTCTGATCTGACTTCAGAACAATGAGTTGTATTCAGAATTCATAAGGCAGCTCTGTGCTTCCTTTATTAATCTGAATGAGAAGCACAATGTGTAGAACAAGCTTGTATCTCTATAACAGGGCAAACATTCTGTCAATACCTTCTTTCAGGAGTTTGATATCCTGGCCTAGAAGACAGGATTTGTACTTGAGTTTGATAATGTCCTTATTAGAATGCTTGAAAAAGCTCTTCACCCAGAACTGGTCAATAAGATTCTTAGAATGATACTAGAACTGGTTACTTACACTGAGTGGAAGACACACACTATTTCCTTCAACCAAGCTGTAGCTTAAATACACTAAGTCTGTACAGAACACTCACACATGTGTCTAGCTCTGACAGTTCTGAGTCCTTAGATTAATCTGCCTGTAATTCATGATCAATCTGTTCTAATAGACATTAGAGAAGCCTGAAAGTAAGGAGCATGCTTTGTCTACAGAAAGTCAGGGCACCAGATTAAGGACTGCCTGTAGAAGTAATAGTATATCTGTCAGGTCATTAGAGTAATAATGAGTGACAAGTAGGATTTGTAGTAAGAAGCCTTTTCTGCAAATCTGGAAGTCACCTTAGAACTCTTAGACTCTAACTATGTACTCTAGGATTTTGTGAAGGTCTAACAGTAAATACAGTACTGAAGGGCTATGACTTGGATTTTTTAATAGTCACTTTTGATTCAATAGACACTATAGGATTAGAAGTAAATAAAGTAAGAAAAGTAGAAAAAGTAGAAAAAGTAAAT
>NW_006760891.1:0-3267 GCF_000271605.1 Fomitiporia mediterranea MF3/22
TTTTGTGTCAGCTCTATGCTGCACTCATATACAGTAGTCCAGCTAATCGTCGCAAGGATTTTGCAAACCTTTGCCGGAAAGGCCCAAGGCTTGTTGCTTTTGAATTTCGGGTCTATGTCGTTTGCAGCTTGCTCTGTTTATGGAGCTGAAGGCATCATTACAGACATTGATGGAGCTAGAGGTTGAGGGTTTGGACGAATTGGAGAAATGTATACTTATGTTCAACAGCCAGAGTATACATGCGAATTACGGCTGTCTGGACGACCTCAGAGAGACGCATAATGGTTCCGACGTTCCGGATCTTCCTGTTTGCTAGAACAAATTCGTGACTGTGAGGACCATGCCACCAAATCAAACTTGAACATGCCATTATCAATTGTCTGCTCTCGAGATTCAGAAGTGTTTCTCTTCCTATACGGAACTCCCATCTTTGCATGTGCTAAGCACAACAACAATAACAACACATAAACATAACTTAGTTTAACCTCAACTTCAAGAACTCCAACTGTTACTCACTTGCACCCTGCCCTACAAACGGCTCCTGCACAATCGCTGCACCACTCGACGATTCGCCAAACACAACTTCCGACACGATCGCATTCTCCTCAACGACCGTCCTGCAGCCAACACAGAAACCGTTGCCTCCCGCTGCATCGTATTCTATGTGATCGTTCCACCACAGTCACCACACACTGTCTGTTCGAATTCATTTCAGCATTGTCATTCACAAGTAAAAGAAGCTTTTAGGGAAATATACCATTTTCAGTCAATAAAAATTTAATAAAGATAAGCTGGGGTATCTGAGAGAACAGAGGGAGAAGGAGATGTGATAAAGTCGGTGTATGCGTGGGAAACACCTAACGCATTTTGATTCAGCTGCCACTTCGCCAAACTTTAACATTAACTCGTCCCTTCATTCCGCTACACAAAAAAAACACACTATTAACGTTTTTTGAGGATTAGCGTTAGCCCCTGATGGCACACGAGTCAAGACAAACAAAGGCAAAAACAAGCTCAAGAGCAATAAACTCGAACGGTACGTTTTTTTCTCTCACTTCTCACCGTTCCGAAGTAACTTGCTTACGTTGACCAAACCAGTCTTCAATCGATTTCGGCTGCATCCGCTGCGAAAAAACTTCAAAAGTCTCGCGTGGAAGTTCATAGATCGATATCGCTACCAGTGTACCATTAAAAGCGCTCAGGGGTGGTGTTTTTGCGATGTTTCTCGTCAACATCCATCTTTTTGCATCCTTTGGCCTCTCAGTGAAGCCCACTGAGACAATGAACGTTCAATCCGTCCATTCGTTCGTAAGTCCACTTTCCTTTCGCATCCTAGTTCAACACATTAATAAGGATTTAGGATGAGCGTGCTAGAGCTTTCCAAGTTATCCTCTGTGCGACTATTCAAGGGCGAGCCCACCTCGTTCTTGTCTCTGACTGGTCCAAAACCAGCGCTAGCCGATTGCGTACTTGACGAAAAATCGGAATTCTGCAAACCTGGTAACTTGCTGAGCTGTTGTGCAGGACCTTCCCTCCCGTCGGATCTTAAGCTCGGTTCCATGAGTCACCATATGGTAGGCTTCAGTGATTCCGTGACATCGCCTTGTCGGTGAGCGACGTCAGCAATAGGATTAGCATATTATTGTACTGAATTCATTTTATCAGTCCGAATGCTTATGAGTTTCCAATAATTTTCGCATTCATCGCGACTGTAGCTTGCCCCGGTGAAGAGATCCCTTGCGGCATTGAAACAGAGCGAGTCCATCCGTGAGTGGCGTTTCATTCCCTATCCCGGTAGTGTGTTTATTAAATATGAATAGAAGATGTGCACTCCAGGTGTCTTTGACTAATCTTCTCACCTTCCGCGGAAGTGTACGGATCTTCTAACTTGGAGAATTTCTGGGATGGCTGAGACTCTCTATTGTTGTCTCGCATATAATCTTGGTGTCCGTTTCTGAAGGGCACTTCAAGCAACCGGATTATGATGAGGCTTGACTGATCTCGAAAGATCAGCAAGCCAAAAGCTGACGCCGAATTTGGCATCGCTTTTATATTATTACATGGAGAAGGAAGCCATGGCCGTACAGGAAGTGTGAAATAGAGAGAAAATAAAGAGGAAACAAGAGATACAATACAGAAACAAGTTCAAGTACAGAGCGGGCCGAGAGCAAGCACTCGCGGAAGGACGAGGAAGGAGCTAGGGTGCGGTCGCGGAAGCGGGACAGCGGAAAGCAGAGACAAACGTGCCGAAAGTAATGAAGGGCTATCACCGACGTTGTTGTATGGACTCCCGACAATATCGTTCAACTCGCTGTTGCATCGGAGGACGCTGTCGAGTTGCTGATATACACTTCGGAAGACTCGGACAAACGGCGGTTAGCGTTGGATGGGCATTATCCAGCAGGAGCAGACGCTCAGCTGACGATGGTCGATTCCGAAGGTAGTGGACACATTACCGACATCCCGGACTAAAAAGAAGACAGACACAAGAAGCCAGGAGGACGAGATGGCCCTCTTTGCGGTTCGTTACCATAATCGAGGTGTGGAATGATCTCTTGATCGTACGCATTTTCCTCTGGACGGCTGTCGAGATGAACGATACAAATACGAGACCTCTAGGCTTGGTTGGATACGTTCGTGACGCTGAAGACTGTATGGAGCCGCTTCTTTTGGTGACATCCATATGAACTATCTAGCGCTTTCTGTCTCCTCACCACGCTAGGGAGTTGAAAGTCTTGAGACGGAGTGTGACGGAGGAAGAGATGGAGGGCTGGGAGCCCTTGATCTTCTTCTGTCAACGGGGATGGAAGGAACCAAGACATCGTCCTCGCCTTCGTCCTCGTCCTCACCCTCATCCCGAACGTCCATCAATTCGTCCGGTGGCTCCGCTTCCTCCATCGTTCCCGGAAGAACGATCACAAGGGATCTATCAACCGATTGGACGTCCACTGATTGGGCCCGCGGCGTTCCTACGGGCGTTGAGCCGACCGATTCGTTTCTATCCCGATGGGACCCGTCACGTCCAGTCGTCAACTCCGGCGTACTCCAGTTACTGTCAAATCGGAACGTGTCCTCGGTTGCCAGTTCGTATTCTGGCATCAGCAGACTCCAATCCCGAGGCGGAGGAGTATCCCAGAGGTAAACTTCCCTCTTCATCTTCTGTTTTATGAGAGTGAAGTCTACCTCAATTTTCTAGTGTATCCTCTAAAGTCGGTCGTTCTGATGCACGATCTGAGATGGCGACCTCGTCCGTCCTGTTTCCCTCGT
>NW_006760892.1:0-3263 GCF_000271605.1 Fomitiporia mediterranea MF3/22
CCCCTGTATCCAAAATGGTATTCCTTTAATACCTTCTAGTATCAACACTTGTTCCTGTGTATAAGCTACTAGGTAATTAAGAACTAGTAGTACTTCTGAATTAATCTTTCTTTTCTTACTACAAAAGAAAGTTACTTGCCTTAACAACTGTTCTAAGTAGTAGAGTAATTTGTCTACCTACTTTGAATACTAATTATTAAAGTTAGTTAATATTATAAAGTAAGTATTAGAGTTTATGTACTTGTGTACTAGCTCTAGGTTTGAGTTCCCCTTAGTAGACCAGAGCTTTACTAGAATAGTAAAGATTTGTAACTAAGTTGGAGTTTTATTAAAGTGTAAGATATACTCACTTTACTAGTCCTAATCCTTAGAAATAGTAACAGAATAGAGTATAGAGGGTAAGACTTGTAGACTTGTAGAGTGAGAGGGTAGAGGAGTCCTGCTTTAGTCAAGCTGTAAGTGTAGCCTAGTAGGTTAGTAGTAGAGTACTTCTAAGTACTAGATAACTTAAGTTGATAAAACTATCTTTTGAGAGCTAAACTGGCCTCCTTATATACCTTTTACTAGAGTAATGTTACTCTAGTAACTTTAGTAACTCCCTTCCCTGTTGTTCTCATGAAGTAGAGCTGGCTAATCCTTTAGACTGTATACTACACTAGTTTGTGTCTTCTTGTATCTTAGATTAATCTTCTAATAACTCTTTTACTGTATTATTATGTCTTCTATACTTTCTCTCATACTTCTAATGACTCCTTATGAGTCCTCCTGACTAGTTATACTGTGTAAGCTGTATAATACTTTCCCTATAAAGTAGAGCTTTCTATTGTTCTATAGTCTTCTTATAACTCTGTCTGACTCAACCTGTACTTCCTGTATACTAGTTTGTAATACACTTTCTTATAAGGTAGAGTATTATGACTTCTAATGACTCCTTATAACTTCTGTAATATAAAAGGCTGTACTTCTGTACTGTCTCTAGAACTTACAACCAAAGTTCTAGACTGTCTTGTGTACACTCTAGAACTAACAACTAATGTTCTAGATCTTTCTCTAAGTCTTCTTTAATAGACTTAGTTTAGGAGACAATTATCCTTATTAACTTCTAGTCTTATCTTTGTACTTCTGTATTTAATCATAGAACTTACAACCAAAGTTCTAGATTGTCTCATGTATTCCTTATGTTGTCCTCATATAGTCCTCATGTTTATGACTTTATTACTTTCCTATCTGTATGAGTAAAGTGTATAAAGGAGACTACTTTCCTATAGTCTCTCCTTAGAGCTCTTAGTTCCCTTTCCTTTACACTAGTACTAGTCCTCCTTAAGTATAGAGCTTTAGAGTACTGGCTCTGACTCTTTACTAGCTTTAATAGTCCTTTGTCTTTGTACAAAGAGTTCCTAGCTAGCTATGTAGTTTCTCCTATAAGTAAGTATAATATTTTCCTTTATCTTCTCTAGGTTTTCTCCTAGTCTTTTCCATTATACTCCTTACTCTGGACACTATACTCTTTCCAGATCCCCTCTCTATACAAGCATTCTAAATGACTTGTCTTTGGTTAAGATTATTAAGTAATACTGTACTAGAGTATGTGTTTAACCTTAGAGAGATAAAGACCTTGTTCTCAGGTTTTGTTACCTTTTCCTAACTGACTTAGTACTTACTCCTTTCTGTCCCCTCTCTCTACTAATGGATTAATCACCTATTAGTAATGATTAGAGGTTAATAATGCTAAGCTAGAGTTCTTACTAAGTAGGACAACAAAGGTAGCCTAGTTGATCTGGCCAATCTTTAGACTTGTAACTAATAGAGTTTTGTATATAAACTACTTGGTTCCAAGTCTTGAGTTAAGCTTTCCAAACTTAGTTACTGTATTTTACAATTCCTAACACAACTAAGACCTGTAGTACAGCTAATAGTAATATTGAATGTTCTAAAGCTGCTTTGTTATAGTGTACACAATACACTGTCTTTTAACAAAACTAAGCCCTAAGAGTTGTAGAGATATTTTACAGATGTAGAAAGTCTTACAAACAAATGTAACATAGCTAGAGTAGATATTATTCTGCTTGTAATAAAGTATGTACTTGTAGAAGTGGAGGATTTGTAGGATAATACAGATAAGACATCTTAGGATACATTCAAGAGGGGAGTAATTGTGTATTACCTAAGCCTTAAGACAGGAGTACAATATACTTAAAGTAATTTGGATATTATAGTACTGAAGTAGGTAGAGAAAGGAATTATGAATAGGGACAATTTGGGAATGTACTACTAAGAGTTTACACTCATAGTAACCTACTTGACAACTAACAATAAGCTATTACTAGAGGAATCTTACTGTGTTTTTCTGTGTGTATTCTATAGAGTAATTATAGAGAAACTAATACAGAAGTTAGAAATCAAGTATTTAAACTATAAGGACAGACTTGTGTACAATATTGTACAGGTTGTAACTATAGTTGTAAGATATACTCACTTTACTAGTTCTAATCCTTAGGAATAGTAACAGAATAGAGTATAGAGGGTAAGACTTGTAGACTTGTAGGGTGAGAGGGTAGAGGAGTCCTGCTTTAGTCAAGCTGTAAGTATAGCCTAGTAGGTTGGTAGTAGAGTACTTCCAAGTACTAGGTAACTTAAGTTGATAAAACTATCTTTTGAGGGCCAAACTGGCCTCCTTATATACCTTTTACTAGAGTAATGTTACTCTAGTAACTTTAGTAACTCCCTTCACTGTTGTTCCCATGAAGTAGAGCTGGCTAATCCTTTAGACTGTATACTACACTGGTTTGTGTCTTCTATTAATCTGCTGACACTAGTTTGTGTCTTCTTGTATTCTAGATTAATCTTCTAATGACTCCTTTACTATATTGTTATGTCTTCTATACTTTCTCTCATACTTCTAATGACTCCTTATAAGTCCTCCTAACTAGTTATACTGTGTAAACTGTGTAATACTTTTCCTATGAAGTGGAGCTCTCTATTGTTCTGTAGTCTTCTTATGACTCTGTCTGACTCAACCTGTACTTCCTATACACTGGTTTGTAATATACTTTGTCATAAGGTAGAGTATTATGACTTCTAATGACTCCTTATGACTCTTGTAATATAAAAGGCTGTGCTTCTGTACTGCCCCTAGAACTTACAACCAAAGTTCTAGACTACCTTGTGTACACTCTAGAACTGACAACCAATGTTCTAGATCTTTCCCTAAGTCTTCTTCAATAGACTTAGTTTAGGAGACAATTATCCTTATTAACTTCTAG
>NW_006760893.1:0-3259 GCF_000271605.1 Fomitiporia mediterranea MF3/22
AAGTTTGCAGATCAAATAGGTGTCAGGAAACTTGCATTAGCCAAACCTCTACCTATACAATTGGCAGTACAAGGTTCTAGATCAAAAGTAAACTATTGTACTGATGCTAGAATACAATACAGAGAGATAAACACAATACAGTACTTTAATATCATGAATTTGGATAACTATGATATTATACTAGGAATGCTGTTCCTCTTCCAGCACAAGATTTCTATCAGTTTCAATGAGTCCAGACTATGGATTGAAAGTGCAATACCTCTACCAATAACAGGAGAACAAGTCACAGTCGTTTCATCAAAGGTTATTAATACTTATGATCAAGAAATTGACAAATGCAGACAAGAAATCAAGCAATATACTGTGGATTTGTTTAAAGACACTTCAGAAACGCCTCTACCACCTCTCAGAGCCATTAATCATAGTATACCACTCCTAGATGAGGATAAGAAATACAAGTTCTGTAGGGCAACTTGTCTGGATCCTTTGAGAGAGTAATGGCAAAACAAGAGAAAGGACTATATTCAATCAGGAAGATGGAAAGTAGTTACAGGATCAAACGTGATGCCTATACTACTACTTCAAAAGCCTAGAAAGACCAAGGAAGACCCTATACAATTGAGAACCATCATTGATCTTAGAGAGTGCAACAAGAATACTAAGAAACTATCATCTCCTTTACCAGATATTGAATCAGTATTGAGGAGAGTTGCTTCCAAGAAGTATAAATTGCTCATTGATGGCAAAGACACGTATGAACAGATTAGAATAATCCCTGAGCATGTAAACAGATTGATATTCAACACTCTGGATGGAACAATGGTTAGTGAAGTAATGCAATTAGGTGATTGTAATAGTGGAGCCACCTATCAAGTGTTAATGAACCACATTTTCCAGCCTTACTTGGGTGACTGGATGGATATCTACCTAGATGACTTAGTGATTTATTCAGACACGATTGAGGATCATATGCGACATCTCAGAACTGTCATTGATATATTGCACAAAGAGAAATTCTACCTCAGTGAACATAAGATGCAATTGTTCCAGAAAGAATTGAAGATACTAGACCACATTATTAATGATCAAGGCATTAGAATGGACCCTCATAAAGTCGATTCTATTCAACAATGGAAAGTACCTACTAATAAAGATTTGTTACAAGGTTTCTTAGGATCAGTAGGGTATTTAGCACCCAATATACCTCAGTTATACATTTCTACAGGTATTTTATCAAAAATTGTAGGAGAAACCACATTTTTCAGATAGACATTCACTGAACAGCAAGTGTTTGATCAAATAGTAAAGCTAGTATTGGATTTCAGACATAATCACAGGATAGTATTAGACTACAGTAAGAATGCACCACCTATCAACATTGTTACAGATGCTTCAGCTTCAGGAATTGGAGGAATAGTCAGCCAAGGTCATGATTAGAAAGATTCCAAGATAGTAGTGTTTTTCTCAGCAAAATTAAACCCTACACAACAGAATTACCCAGTACACAATGTAGAATTACTAGTAGGAGTAGAAACTATGCTAAGACACAAGAATCTACTACAAGGAACACATTTCTTTTGGTATACTGATTATAGAGTGTTAGAACACATTCTAAGGCAACTGGTATTAAGTGGAAGACAAGCCAGATGGCTAGAGAAGATATTAGACTTTGATTTCACTGTAAAATACATTCCAGGCACTACAAACATTCTTGCAGACACATTATCACACATATACTCAGGAGATTTACCAGGAACAACTCGATCTCAGTAAGAATATACACTGCAACTTGACAACAATGATCTATCAAGGATTAATCAAGTCAGGAATAACATTTCACAACTGTTAGAGATACAGGATACTACATATATTAAGGCTAGACTAGCAGCAGTAAGGAAAACTTCACCTTGAGGAATGATTGCAAGTTGACTGTACAGTAGAAAGGCTAGATTAATTACCAGATATGCTAGAAACTCACAGACAGACCTCCAAATGGAGGGTGGGCCTGCTACAAGGACTAGAAGCTAGTTTACAATACTAGAGAACACAGAGCAAGATCAGGAAACGGATACACACAGTGAGGTATTGGAAACACTGCCTCAGGACACTGAACAATTGGATTTGCATGAAATAAATTCACCTGTGAACGTACCAGACACTAGAAGTAATATGCAAGGATACAGACATTCATACAATGATATTAGATCGGAAATTAATGATCAGAACGTCCCAGTACCAAAGAACACTACTGATCAACTCTGGAACTCAATTGAACCACAGTTACCTGATATAATAGCTCAATCTTCACTGGATTTACAATTCCCAGAATGTATCAAAGGCAGATATCATGAGGATAGCTTCTTCAATCAGATATTACAAGATCCGAAGCACTTCCAGAATTTTCATGTCAAAAATGGACTCATATTTTGCCAGGAGGGCAAGAGGTACATACTTTGCATACCTAGAATTCTAATACACAACAGAAACACTAGGGAAATTGTAATAGAGTATGCACATTCTATTTTGGCACACCTAGGACTGCAAAAGACACTTTTGTACCTTAGAGAACAAGTTTGGTGGAAGGATATGATCATAGACATTAATTCCTACTGCAATTCGTGTCATACATGTAAGATCAGCAAACCTAACAATCAGAAACCGTTTGGTTTACTACATCTGCTCTCAGTACCTAATAGGCCTTAGGAAGGCATAGGAATAGACTTTGTTGGACCTTTTCCTGAATCGAAGAACTGTTTAGAACCTTTTGATATGATTTGTACAGTTATTTGTCTATTAACTGGCATGGTACACATTATTCCTACTAGGCAAACATACAGAGCAAGAGAAATCACAGAGATAGTATTTGAAAACATCTATAAACTGTATGGACTGCCTAATTACATTGTTAGCAATTGTGATTCCCTATTCACCAGTACGTTTTGGAGAAGATTACATGAACTTATAGGTTATAAATTGAAGCTATTGAGCACATATCATTCACAGACCAATGGATTGACTGAGAGAATGAACAGAACAATTACTCAGATGCTCAGACAGTGTATTTCTCCTAAACAAAAGGATTGGATACATAAACTACTTATGATCGAGTATGCTATCAATACAGCAAGGTCAGAAACTACAGGATATGTACTATTCTTTCTAAATTATGGCTGGATGCTAAGGAACTTGATATGGAACAACCCCAGGAAGGATGAATATCCTAGAGTAAGGACTTACACTCAGAAAGTAAAGGATACAA
>NW_006760894.1:0-3257 GCF_000271605.1 Fomitiporia mediterranea MF3/22
AATCAAAATTGACATGACCCATTCATTAATGTAAATCAACAATAGTGATTGTGTTAATAGATTGTTTATTATGATGAGAAACTATCATATACAAGTTATTTTGTACATGTATTTCACCAACCTTTGTATGAGCAGGAGAATAAATAATATATTCATTGTTTGTTTTTGTTAAAACATATCCTACTTTGCATAATAGTGCTTCACTAACAAGTATGAAGTTCAGATTAGGATGATAGTATATGTTTTGTAGTGAAATCATATTCACCTTAGTATGCTCATTAGCTTTGTCTTGTAGTTTTACATTAAATGTCATTACTCTACTTTTGCTAAGTGTGAATAACAATTTATTTACAATTGTAACGTTTATTAGGGTTGAGTTCCTGTAATGATTGTACTACCTGCACATTTGTGCAACATGTGTTGTAGGTGCTTGTGAGTGTTTTCCTTTTTGTTCACTAGACTACCCTGTATCCTACTACACATGTATACACATATATAAAGGGTTTTCGAGCTAAGGGTTAGGGGATTCTTTCTCCTTCTCAGTACTCAATTACTAGGTTATCCCAGTCAGTAGTTGAGTGTGCTGGTAAAGAGAGAATCTTTGTATAAGGCTAGTATACCTATCCTTACACATTTTTGACTTAACCCACCTTTCCATAAACCTGCTAGGCTTTGACAACTGGAACTGAGGGCTTGATCACCCTAATACATTCCTCACATTGCCCAGTACTCCTTTGAATTCAAAGAAATCAGTGAGTAGTTTGCAAATCTAAATTAGAGACACATATACTCTCACTATGGCTACTAGGATACTCAGAATGCTTGAGGGATGCGAACGAATTGTTCCCCTTGATGCAGAGAGACCTCCTTGTCAATATCACAAGAGGCAAGCATCATTCAGAAGTGCTGAAGAGCAGCTTTCCCCAAATGCAGAGAGATTCAAAACAGTGTACACTACAGATTTCGAATTAACAGAGCATACAGACAACAGACAACAAGATTATCTGTTGAGTACTGAACATAATGTGGCCACCAAGCCTCAGCAGACAATCCTGGAAGGGCCCCCAAGTCTGGAAGTCACTATTAACATGCTAGAGAATAAGTCCTTGTCTGTTGTAGGCTGGAGGCAATCTGATGACCCTTTGCCAGGTGATAAGTCCTTGTCTACACTAGGCTGGAGGCACCCTGATGAACTATTACATACAAGTAATGTAGAACAAAGGTATGTACCTGTACTAGCAAATATTGTTAGACTGATGCACACTGTAGAGCAGACACTAGCAAGTGCTTACCTTACTAGGCTCACAGAAGTAGATAATAGTGGTACAGAGAGCATAAACACTCAGGAAACTGGTATTAAGGATTCTGTCAGTAAGAACAAGAGTATCAGTAAAGGAACAATGCTTTCCTTACAGCAGGAAATGTTCCAGAAGGCCAGAAAGACATTCAGAAATGTCCCTAGGCCAGAGACACTAAAAGCCATGAGTAGGCTAGCCAGTCTATTCAATCAAGGAATTGATATTGAGGAATTGAACAAGAGAACTCATAAGTACAATAGTATGCATCAGGAACATGAAGGAAACATCAATTTGGACACAATTGATCCATCCAAACTAACTGGAGACAAGTTAGCTAAATGGATGTATCAGAAAGTACATTGTCAACACTCAGAAGCCACTAAGGGAATGCCTAAACGATTGGAAGATGCTCTACTGTTTGAAAGCATACATCTTTAGAAGAAAGATCCAGGTAAACCTGTACCTAGCAATAAGAAAAGTGCAAGAGTGAATAAAGGGAAAGCTCTAGACATTTGTAATTACAGTCAGGTAGAACTAGACAGCTCCAGCAAAGTAGATTCCAATGTACAAAGAATGTATTTTCAGGAGATAGAGTACAGACGAAATGCAGAATCAGGACAATGGAATTTCAGAAATGAAGGCTACAGTAAGGCTCCCAGAACTCCTCAGGAATTACTGGTTCGTTTCAAGCAAGAAACGTATTGCCCTAAGATAGAAAATCAAGGCAAGGACACATACTACAGATACAACACCCTAGCAGGGCAAGGAGACACATTGCAGAATAAAATACCTACATATATGCACCATCATACTAATGTTCAAGGATTGATACATACACCCAGTGTGAAACACAATATTAAAATGAACAGACTGAACCCAGACGTGATACGTACAGTTCTGAATGCCTCTGATGACAGTGAAGACAAATCAGAAACTGTGAAAGGCAAAGAGAGTGAGGAAAAGAATTTCCACCACAGTTCTGTACCCTCTATCAAGCACAGTACAGATAGGAATAGCAAAGGCCACAGAAAAAGAACCACACAAGATACTGCTGAGCCACAAAGCTCGAATACACTGTAGACAAATAGATTCACATCAGTAAGACCCTCAGACAACCTTGCAAGAAAGAGTTATGTGAATTGTACAATACAGAGAGTAGAAATTGTAAAAAGGCAGGATCCTGACCTGGATCCAGGCAATAGCTCTTTGGATTCTTTGGATTCAAGCAGATACTCAAGTTCTGACAATAGCAATGATAGCAATACATTATTTGAACCTACAGACATTGATTCAAGCAACTCTAAAGGTACTAAGAAGTGTAAAAAGCTTGCCAAGAGGAAATGGAACAAGGAACTTCTGAAATTGAAGATACAGATGTAGAGCACAAAACCTATCATTCCTACAGTTTATTCAGGAGAACCTAACCTTCAAAGATACACCAAGTTTGTCATGGAAGTCAATCAGTACATGAAGCAATCAGGTTTACATTATTTCCCTAAAGAACAAGTGGGAGTACTACCTAATTTCATTAAAGGACAAGCTATAGACTTCTATCTACAGAAAATAGGTATGAACAAATCTCAATGGACCTTATCACAATTCTTTAAAGGTCTAATGGACTTTTATTTCCCATCTAACTTTGTAGAAATGCTTAGGAAAGAGTTTAATACAATAAAACAAGGACACAGAGTCATACAGGAATATTTGTACAATCTAGAAATGAAAGCAATTAATCTAGGCAATATTTCCGATAGAGATTTGACCAGGAGAGTATGGGATGCTTAGGAAAGAGTTTAATACAATAAAACAAGGACACAGAGTCATACAGGAATATTTGTACAATCTAGAAATGAAAGCAATTAATCTAGGCAATATTTCTGATAGAGATTTGACCAGGAGAGTATGGGATGGACTTCATCCTAAGTATCAAAGACAATTACAGTTGGATTGTTTGAATCC
>NW_006760895.1:0-3255 GCF_000271605.1 Fomitiporia mediterranea MF3/22
AACTATCCTACACAACAGAAATACAGAATGCAAGCACCAGAATGTAGTCAGAACTTGCAGAACAGGCAGAGAGAGAGAGTGAGACAAGAGTAGAGTATATAGAGTGAGCCTAAGAGTACAGGACTACCTAGAGTAGACAAGATCAAGACTACAGGACCAGTCTGATCTTGTACACCTATATATACTAAACTACACAAGAGCACTCAGGGAGCATGAGCCACTAAGAATAATGAGCCATGAAGAATGAGAGAAAGGAATGTTAAAGATAAAGGTACAAAGAATGAAGGGATGGACAAAGGGTAAGAGACCATAGAATGATACAAAGAATGAAGGGGTGGTCAAAGGAATGGAATGATGAAGTAAGGAAGGGTAGTAGCAAGAGTTAGCATGTATATAGTCTATAGACAGCACCCCTGAGGGACAGAAGTCCCAAGTTCCAGTACAGAAGGGTGCAGAACCCTCAGAACTGAAGGTACAAGAGCAGAGAACCATAACATCACCCCCCCTCTAAAACCAATTGTCCTGATTGGTGAGTATTAGGCTCAGTCAGCAGCTCAGGCATAGGTCAGAATGGTAGGGTTTAGAAATCTGTGAGGCAGAGTTGACACAGAGCACCCAGATGAAGTTGATAGAAGTCTCAGATTGTCTTAGTAGTATGGGTGAGATTCTCAGCAGGTTCCCAAGTGTGTTCTTCAACTGGGTATCCCTTCTAGTAGATAAGGAACTTGAGCTTTCTGTACACTAGCTTGGTATCTGCTATATACTCTACTTTGTATTCTGGTTCAGAACTGATGAGTTCTGGTGGAGGCAGTAAGGGTCTTTGTTGTGAAGGAAAACTCAGATCATAGTATCAAGACAGTAGAACCTTGTTAAACACTGGGTGTATGTGCTTCTATGTTGTCAGAAGTTGGAGTTTGTAGGCAGAGGCACTAACCTTCTTTTCAATAATGAAGGGTCTGAAGTGCTTGTTGTCCAACTTCTTCATTGGGCAATCTGTGGTCAGGTTAGTAGCTTCCAGCATAACTTTGTCACTAGGCTGGTAATCCTTGGCTGCAGACCTCTTCCAATCATAGTTCTGCTTTATAACCTACACTACCTTTTCCAAAAGAGCTTGTGTGTCCTCCCTGGTTCTGTGTATCTGTTCTGCAAAGTCTGTTACAGATTCAGAACTGCTGTTCCAGTTTAGAACTGTCCCCTAGTACAGATGTCTCCCATGATTGAGGAAGAACAGGGACTGTCCTGTTGCAGAGTGTTGCTGGTTATTGTGCACAAATTCTGCCAGAGCTAGCCATTCAGACCAATCCAATTACTGATGATTAATGAACATCCAGAGGTAGAGCTCAATCTCCTGATTGACTTACTCAGTTTGACTGTCAGTCTGCAAGTGATAGGCAGTGGAAGGGTTCCCTTGAATTCTGAGAAGTGTATATAAGTCCTACATGAATTTTGACTCAAATTGTGGTCCACAATCATGAATGAGCTTCCAAGGGAGTCTGTGTAACCAGAAGACATGATCTTGATAAATGCACACTATGCCTTCAGAAGTGAGTTCTGTTTGGGTCAGAACTGTATGGACTTGCTTGGAGAATCAGTCAACAATCATACAGATAGTGTTGTAACCCTGAGACTCAGGTAGTTCACCAATCAGGTCTACTAAGACTTCTTCCCAAGGGTGATCCAGGATCCAATGTGGATGTAGGAGAGCCCAAACCCTTGTCTGGTGGGCCTTAGTCTGTTGGCACATATTACAACCAGTTATGTACTTCAGGATTTCCCTCTACATTCTGGGCCACCAGTAGTT
The DNA here is from genome assembly GCF_000271605.1 of Fomitiporia mediterranea MF3/22. Taxonomy (NCBI): domain Eukaryota; kingdom Fungi; phylum Basidiomycota; class Agaricomycetes; order Hymenochaetales; family Hymenochaetaceae; genus Fomitiporia; species Fomitiporia mediterranea. The sequence continues at coordinate 1,802 of NW_006760895.1, forward strand.
CTGAGTGATGAGTTCCTGTGTTTTGTGTTGGCCTGGATGTCCTACAGTCAGATTGTTGTGATGAGCTCAGACAATGTCCTCCTACAGCTTCCAATCCTTCAGAACATACAGTCAGCCTTCCTAGTAAACCTGTCCATTCTCATCCTCCTCCTAATCCCTTGCCTGCTTCTCCAGCTGCTTCACTACAACCTGGTCCTGTGTGTGTCTCAGAGCTTACTGTATGTGGGTGACAAAGTCAACATCCTCAGATTCGAGTCAGATCTCTTGGATTGTCTCAGACACAAAACAGGAATTGTCTAGGAGAACAAGATTTTCATTATCATTCTCCCCCCTTTTATGACCTGCTTGTCTCAAGAGTAAATCAGCTTTCATCATTTGTGTTCCAGGTTTGTGAGTCAGCACAAAGTTGAAGTCCTACAGTTCTAACATCCAGCAGGCTTAGTAGTAGTTGAGCTTCTGGGGCACCCAGAAGTACTAGAGATTAAGGTGATCACTCTAAATCTTAAACTTCTGTACAGTACTAAGGAGATATTGATGCCACTCTTCCAGGGAACAGACAATTGCAAGGAGTTCCTTGTCATAGATAGGGTAGTTCTGTTCTGTTACAGAGAGGGATTCTGATTGGAACACTATCAGACACTACTTTCCATTAATGAACTGGGACAGTACTGCTCTATTTGTAAAGTTGGAAGAGTTGGCTTTGACTCAGAACTTGTCTGCAACTGTCAGAACTACTAATACAGGCTTACTAGTGATGGCCTGCTTCAGGGACTCAAACACAGACTGCTACTACTCCTCCTATTACTAAGGAACATCTTTGCTGGTGAGATTGTGAAGGGGCCAGGCAATGGTACTGAAGCCTCAAATGAAGCATTAGTAGTAGTTTGCAAACCTAAGGAACACTTAGACCTGTTTCAGGTTCTGAGGTTGCAGCCAGTTCCAAACTACAGTTACCTTTGCCAGATCCATACAGACCTCTCCTCTACTAATCACAAAGCTCAGATAATCCACTGACTCCTGTGTAAAAGAGTACTTTGCTTCTTAGAGGAACAGTTTATTATTTTGGAACTGTTGTAGAACTACTTGGATTAGTCAGTAATAGTGCTTGACTGTCTGGGTGAAGATCAGAATGTTATCCAGATACACACTAACATGCCCTAAGTTAATCAGATCTACAAGGATGTGATTCATGAATGACTGGAATGTTGCAGGTGAATTGGTTAGTCTGAAGAACATTACAGTTGGTTCATACAATCTGTAATTGGTTCAGAATACAGCCTTCTACTCATCTCTGTCTTGGATCTGAATATTATTGTATCCCTATTGAATGTCCAACTTAGTGAAAACCCTGGATGTATGTGTCTTATCAATGAGCTCCTGAATCAGGGGGAGTGGGTACTTGTTTTTGACAGTACCCTCATTAGACATGATAATCCTGACTGGGCAGAGCTTCC
>NW_006760896.1:0-3254 GCF_000271605.1 Fomitiporia mediterranea MF3/22
TCTTTGTATGATCCCTCTAAGTCTCTCACATAACCTCTCTTTCCCCTTTCTTAACAGGTTATGAGTCTTGAGCTCCCTGCCTACACTTTATCTACACTCTACTATGTCTATACTCTATACAGTTCTACACATCACATGTATGCATGTAGCATACTGTTACTACTAGAGTATTATGAGATAATTAGTTCATTAACAGACAAACCACAAGATGATGACTTCATAATGTCTCAGTTAGAATACATACAATATAAGGATGAGAGACACTGAGTAGTCAATTGTCACCTCACCCCTTGTCTATACATGCCCCCCTTAAGTTCTCCCTCTCAACAGGTTATGAGTCTTGAGCTCCCTGTATACACACATCCACTGTACACTCTAAACTCTTTACTTGTATACATTTGCACACATTTGCATTATGGTTCCCTCACATATGGATACACACTGTAAACCAGCCAATATACCTAAATACTTTGGTCAAAACATTATAATGCTTAAGACTAAAGCAAACTACAAGATGTGGTACTACTACATTGTTTCTAGTGTCACAGTTATGTGCTTCAAACACTTACTAAAGGATGAACCACAGAATGAAGCTAAGAGGGAGATGGCTAAGGCCATTCATACATGTATAGTTAATAACATTACTGACACAATATTGGCAAACTATATACACTTCAATATGTCTATCCCTCAGTTAATGAAAGTACTTAAAGAATGCTTTAACCCTCAGACAGTACATAAAAAGGCTATCAACAAATCAGTACTGTTTATTTGTAGAGACCATGTAAAACATTTCAGACATACATTAGACAGACTTGAGGAAGCATATGCAACTCTGTCTACTAACAGTGATTCACCACACAACTCTACATACAAAGCAGCAATATTGCTTGCCACTCCTGAGCAATATACACACATAGTAAATACAATAATACAATCTACTGATGCCTAGAACGAAGGCAAACCAGTCAATAAACATAAGAAAGTTGAACTGAAGTAACTAATCCTTACATTGTAGAATGCCTACAACAATTACTATACTAAACAAGCACAAGATTCTAATGATTGGATGAAGAATAATACACACATTAATACAATGTATAAAGCTAATAAGTAGAGGAAATTCAATCTGCCAAATCTGTTCAATCTGACAAAAGCAAAATGTTTCAATTGTAGAAAAACAGGACATTTCTCTAAGGAATGCTGCAAACCTCCTACTGAAGCTATGAAGCTTGCATGTGCCAAACATTAGGCTAACATTACACATAAAACAAATCAAACTGTGGAAAACACAATGAACACATTTATTATTGAAAACCCAAACAAAAACAACATTGAATTAAAGGAAGACAATGTTGAAATGAACAATAATGCCTATACTCTTATTCTGAGCAACCAGGACAAACAATTCGAACAATATGCTTCCTAGGTATGTACTAATGTATTTACAAATATAATCATAGCTAACAAGAAATCCTATATGCAAACAATGGATTTACTCAATTCTAGTACATTAATACATGCTACTCCTTATCTATTTCAATTAACAGATGTACACAACATAACTCCTACAATTGTAACTATTGCAAATAGGTCAACAATGACTCTTAATCAAGCCAGATCTATGTGTATCAAAATCCTAAAGAATATACAAGAAAAAAGTGTCATAACATTACAAAACATCTATTACTATCTACAAATGACCTTTTCCCTCATAAGTCAAGTACTACTATGTAGGGAAGGTTATTCTTTTATGTTTACAAATGATAATTGTACTATAACATTACTATGTAATGAATACATCAGACATATACAATTGAGAAATAACTTGTATATTTTGTACAATAATCACTTATTAAAAACAATGAATGAACTATCTATTTATGATATACATAAATGCCTCAGACACATAAGTTACAATTATATTAAACAATTATTAAAGACACAACCAAGTGTACTATCAACTAAAATAACAAACTACAAAGAAAAAGAATGTATTGAATGTATAAAAGCAAATATTGAACATACACCAATACTAAAACTATGTCAATCTCCTCTTGCAAATCAATTTGGAGATCTTATTCATATTGATATTATTGGTCCTATTAAACTACACACATATAAGAACATACACTACTTATTAACAATTGTAGACAATTCTACTTGTTAGTGTATAATGCTCAAATTACAAACAAAATCCAATACATATATACAATACATACAATGAACAACTAAAATATTTACACAACACAGAGTTAAAATAAAGCTTTTACAAAGTGATAACAATACTGTATTCCTTAGTGAAGATTTCCAACAATATTTAGATTCACAAGGAACAAAACAAAGATTAACAGTACATCATACTCTGCAACAGAACAGAATAACAGAACAAACTCATAAAACTATATTTAGAGGTGTAAGAGCATATCTAACATCTACTGAATTACTGTTTATATTATGGGCTGAAGTAGCAATTCATATTACCTATATTCATAATAGAACACTGTATGCTGCTTTAAATTACAATACCCTACATTACAAACATTACAGAACACACAGAACAATTGATAATATATATGAATTTGGTTAATATATTATCATTTGTAACAAAAATCCTACAAAAATACAACAGTAAGGTATCATTACTTATTGGATAGGATTAGACAATGAAAGTAAAGGCTATAAAACTTGGCACAATAATAAAATTACTATTGAACGAAATATTCAATTTCTCAAAGGTAAACCTCCTCAAATTGAAGGGGAGAAAATAGACAATACAAACAACAATACAAACAAGTGTTTAATAATTAAAAATAACGAAACAGACAATAGAATAACAAGAATGGACAACAATGATACAGACAATGCTGATCCTAACAAAAAAGGAAAAGCAGCAGAACTAACAGACTTAATGGATGACAAAGTTAAATTAACTGAAAAAGAAGTAGAACCTAAATTACATCAATTGGAACAGAAACAGAAACTGACAGAATGTGCTATCAAGCTTAAACAATGTATGGAGAATAAATGCATAACAAAACACATGTATACACTTAGCAAAAAGGATGAAGATAATATTGCCATTCATTTAACAGAATTTAATACTAAAATAAGTGAAATACAATTGGATCTGACTTCATTTTATGAAGCAATCCAACATCCAGATTGTGATTCATAGATTGCAGCTATGAAAGACAAAATAAAACAATTAGAAAATCATAATACATAGGAAATCATGAATCCACACAATAATA
>NW_006760897.1:0-3251 GCF_000271605.1 Fomitiporia mediterranea MF3/22
CTATGATAGTGTAAACATATAATAACAATGTATAATAATAGTGAACAGTAGAATAATACCTCTACTATTACTACAACAATGTAACAGAACATATTTAATTGTACAGAACATAGATATACTTTAACAAAGCATAAATAAACTTATATTGAAGCTACAAAGCTTATATACAAGTGAAGTACTATGCTAATATGGCTAGTACAACAAACAACAGAAAAACTATGATGGACACACTTATTATAATGATTACAAACAAAAGCAATCATAATATAATAAGATTAAATAAATTAATAAAACGTTTAACACATTATCTTAGACAGTATAATATATAAAGAAAAGCAGACATAAGCATATTTATTACATCTTATCAGAGATATGAATAGATGTGCAACTGATGTTGTAACTACAAACACACAGAGAGATTTCTTAGCACGTCTGAAATATTACAGACATATTACAAACATCACATTAAAATTTATAAAACAAACAGCACAATGTTACAGTGTAATGTTTAAACAAAATGATGTATGTCAAACATCACAAGTTAACTTAAAACATACTGTTATATTATAACACATACTGACAAACGTACAAAAGTAAGATAACAAAGTACTAACACTACTCGTTGGATTACAAATACATGAAAGAAAATCAACAATGTATTTATGTACTTACACTACTTGTCAATTACTCAAAGAATAACCTTCTTGAATTGAAGGGGAGTAATTGAATAATGTACATGCTAATGATGAACATCAAATTCTTAATGCAGACATATTGACTATGTCACCAAGTGAAATCTGCAATAAATCCGACGAATCTGTCAAACGCAAAATACCTTATTAAAGAATATAAAAGTTATACATTACATAACATTTTCATTACTTATAAAAGTTATTCGAACGGATAATTAATAAATTAATAATAATAAAGTCTAGAAATAGCACATATTCCCAAAGTGTTCTTTGTAACAAATACACAAACGTTCACAATGCAAAACTGTAGATAAACAAATGAATATTCATAATGCAGAAACGTCAATCTTATTACTGATCCTAAAATACAATAAGTAATAGAAGTTACAGACAGATACAACAGATCACAAAGGTAAATCATTTGACACAATGCAAAATAACATTGATTGGAACAAATAACAGAAGTCAACACAATGTACAATTGAACTTCAACATTAAATAAATAATAATTCCACTATGAAACAAATGCTCATACTTGGCAAATAATATTAATATAATAATCCAATTAACTTAACAATGTTTAATACGAAAATAAATAAAATACAAACAAATATCACATCATATAACAAAATAATTCATTAATCCAGACTATAGTTCATGGATAAAAGTGATGAATAACGAAAATAATACTTTGGAACATACATAAAACAATAAATAATATATCCATAGGATAATACAAATATAATTGTGATATAATTTGTAACTACAACAAACAATATACAGATAATAACTATATAAACAAGTATGGAGTGCATACATATAATTAAATAAAACTATTAAATCAATTCTTGTACAAACAATCAATTTGCCCTCACTGTGTGATTAATACAAGTGTGAACAGTATTATAACATTATGAAATACATTAGATAGATACTAATAAGTATATCTATATAATGATTCAAATAAAATAAATAAAACCAATATATAAAACACTTTACCTAGCAAATCAATTAACAAATAAAACGTTGAACAAATACTACAATTGTACATACCACTAGATTAACTAAAGTATGCTAGGAGACTATTATAGTAAACATAATCTGATATATTACTTATATGCAGATTGTGTTACAATACATTATTCTTTACAAAAAGAAAAAGCAAAGAACAATAGCTATAATACTAATAAATATTCATAACATTATGATCACAACAATTTACAATAACACTGTTAATAACAAATAATACAAACGTATGTTACTAACAATTTATGACAGATAATTATGTTGGCTATTGAAGAAATAATACAACAGATTGTATAGTTACTCAGGATGTATTAGAAACAATTCATTACAGAATGCAACATTAATATATAAATATAAACAATAATGTAAAGCAAACAAACAAACAATACATTCATGATATAATACATATATGATGCACTTAGACACATAGCAAGCTGCCTGTAGCCAGATATAATATCTATGTAACAAATATATGTTAGCATAAAACCTTATTGATCTTAGAATGAAGTAATCTAGCAAAAACGAATAACATTATTAATATTACAACATACAATCAATGCAAAGCTTCAATCCAAAGACATAAATCAGCTATTGCTGAATGCTTAACACATATACAAAAGTAAACAAACACAGACAGCAATGATTAAAGAAGGATATCATTGTAACACCAGATATACATTTTACTAGTATAATTCATTAGTTTCACAGTAAAGTAAAAAGAAATTACTAGTAATACTCAAACAAACTTAATAAATAAAACACACACATTACAATCTTACACAGCACTCATGAGATTCTGCAGGTCTCTGAAGCATATATGATATTAATAACGATTTTGAACAATTTATTGTGAAAACAATACTATCATTGAACAGTAAACTATGTACGAACTTTGGATTAACTCCGAACATTTTCAATCATGTCGAACAGTCTACAAGACAACAAACAATGACTTAATAATATAACAATGAACAAACTACAGAACTAATGACACAACAGCAAACGAAAACTTAATAAATATCTAACAAAGCACAAAGTTAACACACAGTGGACTAAAATATACAATACAAACAACACATTTATATTATACAAATGAGATTATTATATGCAATACACGAGCAAATATAATACGGACACAACATACAATACAGATACAATACTAATAAAAATGTTGGAACAATCTGCAAATCAAACATCTTATAGGTCTGGCCAACTTATAAATGTTTGAAGGGGAGTGGTAGTAGTGCTATAACTACCCCTAAAAATAAAAATAAAATAACTACAAATCAAATAAACAAATAGTTGCAAAACAAACATATTATTAAACTAATATATGTTTGAAGGGGAGTGTTAACATATATGGAATGACATATATAAGCAATGGACGTACCCAAGACATAGCTACATATTATATATACCTACTGAATCAACAGACAATGATGCTAAGTAGAGCAAGCCGAGTCTACTATCCCCCCTCTTTGTGTGATCCCTCTAAGCCTCTCACATAACCCCTCTCAACACAACTGTTAAGAC
>NW_006760898.1:0-3250 GCF_000271605.1 Fomitiporia mediterranea MF3/22
AACATAGATGAACACAGACAGTAATGATTAAAGAAGGATATTATTGTAACATTGAATATACATTTTACTAGCATGATTCATTAGTTTCACAGCAAAGTAAAAAGGAAATTACTAGAGTACTCAAACAAACTTAATAACAAACAATATGACTGAATAACAAACAATAAAACGAAACGAGCAATTGCATTTATGATTTAAATATGCACATATACATACCTACACATGCTAACAAGATTCTGCAGGTCTCTGAAGCATTTATAAATTATTTAATAACATTTACAAATGATCTATTGTGATAACAATGCTGTTATTGAACAGTATATTACAAACGAACAAACTAATTAAATATAATTAATTAATATAACATTGGACGAACTTAACACAAAGTGGATAACATTCAGAACAGACAGTACACAGAACAAACAATGCATTACTACAATGCTAATAATATTATTATTAACTACATCAAGTTATAAACGTGTTACACGAATGAACAATTGTACAATGCAGTTATAATGATTAAACTATCTATACATACTGTAAGCAAACATCTTACAAGTCTACTAGACCTAGTAAGAGTTTGAAGGGGAGTGTTAAGACAAGACTACACAAGAGTATGTCTCAGATGATATAAACTATATTACAAGCAATGATGAACAATGATGGAATACCTTCTATCATACATTCTACATCTGAGACATACCTACATAGTATATATAGACTAACTAATCAACAGACAATGAAGCAAGCTGCAAGAGAGCAAGCCAAGTCCACTATCCCCCCTCTTTGTGTGATCCCTCTAAGCCTCTCACATAACCTCCCTCCCCTTTCTTAACAACAACCTAGCTGGCTACACAGTCCTTCAGTGTAAAGTGTAAGCAGTCAGTCCACTTTATAATAGCTTGTACAATAGTTGCTCATCCTTCTCCTCTCAACTTCTTGTCTCCCTTTCTACCTCTTACATTGCCTCTCCTTTGTTGTCCTCCTTTTTATTATGTTTGTCTTCTTTTTGCATTTGCATTTGTGCATCTGCATTTTTGACCAATACTAAACAAATTTGCTAATAATTCACATACTTCTTCCTACTCTGTAGTGTAAGTAACAATTAATAATCACATGCTTGCAACAATGTCTATATACAACTACTCTCAAGGTGCAATCCTCTCTCCAACCCAATGTGTACATTCTTCCCTACCTGTTCCATACTTAGTATTACTCTTAATGTGTTAAGAAAGGGGAAGAGAGGTTATGTGAGAGGCTTAGAGGGATCACACAAAGAGGGGGGATAGTAGACTCAGCTTACTCTCTTACAGCTTGCTTCATTGTCTGTTGATTAGTTAGTCTATATATACTATGTAAGTATGTCTCAGATGTAGAATGTATGATAGAAGGTATTCCATCATTGTTTGTCATTACTTATAATGTAGTTTATATCATCTAAGACATACTCTTGTATAGTCTCATCTTAACACTCCCCTTCAAACTCTTACTAGGTCTAGTAGACTTGTAAGATATTATGAGATGATTAGTTCATTAACAGACAAACCACAAGACAATGACTTCATAATGTCTCAGTTAGAATACATACAATATAAGGACAAGAGACACTGAGCAGTCAATTGTCACCTCACCCCTTGTCTATACATGCCCCCCTTAAGTTCTCCCTCTCAACAGGTTATGAGCCTTGAGCTCCCTGCATACACACATCCACTGTACACTCTAAACTCTTTATTTGCATACATTTGCACACATTTGCATCATGGTTCCCCCACATACAGATACACACTATAAACCAGCCAATGTACCTAAATACTTTGGTCAAAACATTACAATGCTTAAGACTGAAGCAAACTACAAGATGTAGCACTACTGTATTGTTTCTAGTGTTACAGCTACATGCTTCAAACACTTACTAAAGGATGAACCACAGAACAAAGCTGAGAGGGAGATGGTTAAGACCATTCATACATGCATAGTTAATAACATTACCAACACAATATTAGCAAACTATATTGTTGAGAGGGAGAACTTAAGGGGGGCACACATAGATAAGGGGTGAGGTGACAATTGACTACTCAGTGTCTCTTGTCCTTATATTGTATGTATTCTAACTGAGACATTATGAAGTCATTGTCTTGTGGTTTGTCTGTTGATGAACTAATCATCTCATAATACTCTCCTTCAAACTCTTACTAGTCTGAGTAAACTGGTAAGATGTTTGACTTGTGGTACATGTAGTACTTTAGTTAATATATCTGCTTGTTGATTGTTCGTCCATATGTATTTCACATTTATGTACTCTAACTCAATGTAGCATTTAATAAAATCTTTCTTATGATCTAAATGCTTTGTTCGTTCTGAATATTTGAGTTTGTCTGATGTAACTGTTTGTATAACAGCATTGTTATTGTAATAGATATTAATTGGCGCATTAGAGACCTGCAGAATCTCTTCAGTTAAATGAGTAAGTGTGATCACTTCCTGTGTTCCTCTTACAAGAGCTATTAATTCAGCTTCATACGTTGAATTTGCCACCAGTGTTTGTCTTTTACTTGACTATGAAACTAATGAATCACTCAAGTAAAATGCATATCCTGATATTGCACAATGCCCTTCTTGCATCATACTGTCTGTATCTGTATAGCTGTTCAATATTGATTGATTTGTGCTGCCAAGTTGGAGCCAGACATTGTTTGTAGTTTTTAAGTACATGTAACAATGTTTAAGTGCTAGATAATGCTCCATACTAGGGTCATTAAGGTATTTAGCTAACTGATTTGTTGCAAATGCTATATCTGGCTGTGTACAGTCTGTAATGTATCTAAGTGTACCAACCATGTTCATGTATAGTATATCAGACATTTGTTCTCTATCATTATTGGTTTGCAATACTGTTTTTAATTGTGTACCAGGCTGTATAAGTGTTTGTACACTTTGTTCGTTTGTAAGTTTGTAACGTTCTATTATACTATTAATATAACATGTCTGACGCATCCTGATGAATCTATGCTCTCTGTTGTGTTGAATCTCTATACCAAGTAGCCAGTGTAATTTGCTACTGTCTGTATATTGTAAATGATGTGTAATAGATTGTTTTATCATTGTAATAGTATTATTATTCATTACTGTGATAGTAATATTGTTGACATGTACAAATAATATAGCTACAGTTATTTCTTTCTTCTTTACAAAGAATACAGTGTTATCATGTTCGGATTTCGTTAATCTGCATTTAAGTAGTATATTAGAT
>NW_006760899.1:0-3247 GCF_000271605.1 Fomitiporia mediterranea MF3/22
GGTTTCTAATCTAAGGATTGTAAAGTCTACCTACTCAACAGAGACAAGTAGGAGGTACTTAACAAGTTTCTTTAGGAAAATCTTTAGAACAGTTGAATCTAACCCTTAAAGTCCTTTATAGTCTCCTCTTTCTTTTTTGTCAAAAAGAAAGATAGAAAGCTTTAAGTAACTTTAATTAATTAGTAGAAGGACTTGTAGAGAGAGATTAGTATCAGAAAAGTAAGATTCTGTGTGTAGCACAAGTCCCTCAAAATTGAAGTAACAACTTGTAGAGGATCTGTAAGTACTTAGATAATAATGTTTATATAATTAAATATAATTATTTTAATCTCAAAATGGAAATTTTGGATTCAGATGTAAGACATAAGTACTGTTACACAAAAAAAATACAGAAATTGTCCCCCTATCATTCTTAGATGTTTAAGATAGACCTAAATAACTCTCAGGATCCTTCTTAGTATCAAAATCAGTCACAGATACTAGTAACAGTTCTACTAAGTATACAAATTATTAGATTACACTCTGGATTAGGAAATCCTCAATTGTCTTATGTAGAATTACTATACTTGGAATGTCTCAGACTATCAGACTTTACTATGTAGTATATAAGGTAGACACTTGCTTGATGTCTCAATAAGAGAGAGTACTTAGGGCACTCCTACTACACTTGTTAAAAGGTTATAAGTCTTAGTACCTATTGAATACTCTCACACACTTGCTCTCACAGAATGCCTTTGCCTCCTGCTAGACCACCAAGCCCAAGACCTCCCTCTCCCTCCAAACCTATTACAATGTCATCTATAACACATACCTTTGTTAATACTATAATGAAGGACTCTAACATTACAAAGTTCTTTGAGGGAACAGAAAAGTTAGCTAGTGTGAAGGGATACAAGATATAGTGCTTACACATACACAGTACACTCACTACCATAATACTCTTAGACCATCTAGAGTATGATCCCCCTTCCTCTAATGATGCTAGTATACACACAGGCAACGTTTTGTATTACTGTATAACAAAAACAATAACTAATACAATTTATACAAACTTTACAACACATACAAGTGTTAGAAGTCTCATGAAGGCACTTTCTGAACAATATGACGTTCAAACAACAATGACACATGCTGTAGACATATCTATGTTGTTTACAGTAAAAGGGCATGTATTACAGTTTGATAAGACATTAGACAACATTAAACAAATCTACAAGCAGTTGTCTACACATAATAAAGCCCCTAATAACAATACATACATCTTAGCAATTAACCTTACTACTCCTTGTGAGTATAGATGGGTAGCAACAATGCTAGACAGGCAGATTACCTATTATAATCAACTACCAACAGTTACAGCAGCTCAGAAAGACATTCTAATGCTAGCTAAGTTGATACACAAATTACAAAATGTATATACTGAGTATCATTCTCAGTACTCTCAAACAAAACAAGATACTGAATGAGACAGCCTACAAACAAAAGGCAAAAGTGTAGCTAAAGGCAAAACAAAGCCTTATAATAAAGTTAAATGCTACAACTGTAATAAGTACAGGCATATGTTAAAAGACTGCCAAAATCCTCTAACAAGCAAAACAATAGAAGCTCAAAAGAAAAAGCATAAGCAAACAGCTACTACTTCTACTACTGTTACTACACTGTCTCAACCTGCACTTAATGTAGTAGTATTCATTAGAGACAATAACAAAACAGTATTCATTAAAGATGTTAATAAAACACTAATGCTAGAGTCTACAATTGTAGAAGTCTTAGTATCAAGTTCTAGCAGCTTACCTGTTCAATCTGCTCTATCTACTGAATCTAATGTATTTTCAGTATTCAAAGTACAAGAGGATAGTGTTATACAAGTAGACAACTTCATGAACTCATTTGACAATACAAAAGAAGTCATTAAGGAGTTCAATTACAATCCAAACATATGTATCAACACAATACATTGTAATAATACTGAACTAATACATTGTATTAATATATTAGACTCTGGTACAAATGTACACACTACTCTATACTTGTTCTGTCTTACAAACGTTCAGAACTCAACCCTAATAAATGTTACAATTGTGAATAAATTATCATTCACACTTAGCAAAAGTAGAGTGATGACATTTAACATAAAACTATGAGACAAAGCCAATGAGTATACTGAGGTGAATACAATTTCACTACAAAACATATACTATCATCCTAATCTGAACTTTACACTTGTTAGTAAAGTGCTATTATGTAAAGCAGGATATGTTTTAACAAAAACAAACAATGAATGTATTATTTATTCTCCTACTCATATGAAGATTAGTGAAATACATGTACAAAATAACTTGTATATGATAGTTTCTCATCATAATAAACAATCTATTAACACAATCACTATTGTTGATTTACATCAACAAATAGGTCATGTTAATTTCGATTACTTGTGCAAACTCATACAAGAGTATCCTGAGATTATAAGTCAAAGGATAACAGACAATAAAAATGTACAGTGTACAGATTGTATCAAAGCAAACATACAACACAATGAAATACCAAAAATACAAACAACACCTCTTGTACAATCTTATGGAGATCATCTCCATATTAATATTTGGGGACCTGCCCCAGTACAAGCTTATAGCAAGTACAAATATCTTTTTACCATTGTAGATAATGCTACACAATGGGTAACTATACTACCTATGTAGTATAAAAGTAATGCTTTTACTGAATATGTAAAGTATACAATGAAACTCTTTATACAGTATAGTATAAGAGTTAAAACTCTCCAAAGTGATAACAATACAGTGTTCCTAAGTAAAGACTTCACTACATACATTGAAAGTCAAGGAACAACGTCAGGAAAAAGTCTTAATTATTATATACTCTTATATGTGTATATAATATGTAAAAAAACAATATTATCCATAATGACATTTATTGCACCCCTCATTGGATAAGATATATAAAAGATACTATAAGGTTGTAATAAGACAGATTTATATTATGAGAATTAATAAACATTACATGTCCTTACAATGGGGATATAAGAATTATAGCTCTTAGGAAAGTCTATAATGGTATATATTGCACCCCTCTTCTGATATGGCATAATACTTCTTCTGCTATCTTATAATCCTTAAATAAGTTAATTTACAGCTTATATCTTATCTGAATGGCTTATTATACAATATATATTTTATTTAAATATTTTATTCTTTACTAACAACGCCGAACGGTACATAATATTAAC
>NW_006760900.1:0-3244 GCF_000271605.1 Fomitiporia mediterranea MF3/22
ACAATATCTGGATATCCTTGTTCTAGTACAAGTAATGTACTGTGTAATAGATTATAATGTTGTTGTAATGTGTATAGATGGTCTGAGTATCCTTGAATTTGTTCAATCCAGATTTGTTGATTGATAGGAGTGCCTACTATATAGGCAACAGTTAATACTACTCTTCCTTGTTTGAAAGAGTCTAAGGGAATTTCCCCCTGTATCCAAAATGGTATTCCTTTAACACCTCCTAGTATCAACACTTGTTCCTGTGTATAAGCTACTAAGTAATCAAGAACTAGTAGTACTTCTTAATTAATCTTTCTTTTCTTACTACAAAAGAAAGTTACTTGCCTTAACAACTGTTCTAAATAGTAAAGTAATTTATCTACCCACTTTGAATGTTGATTATTAAGGTTAGTTAATATTATAAAGTAAGTATTAGAGTTGATGTACCTGTATGCTAGCTCTAGGTTTAAGTTCCCCTTAGTAGACTAGAGCTTTACTAGAATAGTAAAGATTTGTAACTAAGTTAGAGTTTTATCAAAGTGTTAGATATACTTACTTTACTAGTCCTAATCCTTAGGAATAGTAACAGAATAGAGTATAGAGGGTAAGACTTGTAGACTTGTATGGTGAGAGGGTAGAGGAGTCCTACTTTAGTTAAGCTGCAAGTGTAGCCTAGTAGGTTGGTAGTAGAGTACTTCTAAGTACTAGGTAACTTAAGTTGATAAAACTATCTTTTGAGGGCCAAACTGGTCTCCTTATATACCTTTTACTAGAGTAATGTTACTCTAGTGACTTTAGTAACTCCCTTTACTGTTGTTCCCATGAAGTAGAGCTGGCTAATCCTTTAGACTGTATGCTACACTAGTTTGTGTCTTCTATTAATCTGCTGACACTAGTTTGTGTCTTCTTGTATCCTAGATTAATCTTCTAATGACTCCTTTACTGTATTGTTATGTCTTCTATACTTCCTCCCATACTTCTAATAACTCCTTATGAGTCCTCCTGACTAGTTATACTGTATAAGCTATGTAATACTTTTCCCATGAAGTAGAGCTCTCTATTGTTCCTATAACTCTGTCTGACTCAACCTGTACTTCCTGTACACTAGTTTGTAATACACTTTTCTCATAAGGTAGAGTATTATGACTTCTAATGACTCCTTATAACTTCTATAATATAAAAGGCTGTACTTCTGTACTACCCCTAGAACTTTACAACCAAAGTTCTAGACTGTCTTGTGTACACTCTAGAACTGACAACCAATGTTCTAGATCTTTTCCTAAGTCTTCTTTAATAGACTTAGTTTAGGAGACAATTATCCTTATTAACTTCTAGCCTTATCTTTATGCTTCTGTATTCAATCATAGAACTTACAACCAAAGTTCTAGATTGTCTCATGTATTCCTCATGTTGTCCTTATATAGTTCTCATGTTTATAACTTTATTACTTTCCTATCTGTATGAGTAAAGTGTATAAAGGAGACTACTTTCCTGTAGTCTCTCCTCAGAGCTCTCAGTTCCCTTTCCTTCACTAGTACTAGTCCTCCTCAAGTATAGAGTTACAGAGTATTAGCTCTAACTCTTTCCTAACTTTAATAGTCCTTTGTCTTTGTACAAAGCATTCCTAGCTAGCTATGTAGTAAGTAAGTATAATATTTTCCTTTTATCTCTTTAGGTTTTCTCCTAGTCTTTTCCTTTATACTTCTTACTCTGAACACTATACTCTTTCCAGATCCCCTCTCCATACAAGCATTCTAAATGACTTGTCTTTAGTTGAGGTTATTAAGTAATACTGTACTAGAGTATGTGTTTAACCTTAGAGAGATAAAGACCTTGTCCTCAGGTTTTGTTACCTTTTCCTAACTAACTTAGTACCTACTCCTTCCTGTCCCCTCTCTCTACTGATGGATTGATCACCTATTAGTAATGATTAGAGGTTAATAATACTGAGCTAGAGTTCTTACTAAGTAGGACAACAAAGGTAGCCTAGTTGATCTAGCTAATCTCTAGACTTGTGACTAATAAGGTTTTGTATATAAACTACTCAGTCCCAAGTCTTGAGTTAAGCTTTTCCAAACTTAGTTACTGTATTTTACAATTCCTAACACTTCCTCTCATACTTCTAATAACTCCTTATGAGTCCTCCTAACTAGTTATACTGTGTAAGCTGTGTAATACTTTTCCTATGAAGTAAAGCTCTCTATTGTTCTTATAACTCTGTCTGACTCAACCTGTACTTTCTGTACACTAGTTTGTAATACACTTTCTTATGAGGTAGAGTATTATGACTTTTAATGACTCCTTATGACTTCTGTAATATAAAAGGCTGTGCTTCTGTACTACCCTTAGAACTTACAACCAAAGTTCTAGACTGTCTTGTGTACACTCTAGAACTGACAACCAATGTTCTAGATCTTTCCCTAAGTCTTCTTTAATAGACTTAGTTTAGGAGACAATTATCCTTATTAACTTCTAGCCTTATCTTTATGCTTCTGTATTCAATCATAGAACTTACAACCAAAGTTCTAAATTGCCTCATGTATTCCTCATGTTGTCCTCATGTAGTCCTCATGTTTATAACTTCATTACTTTCCTATCTATATAGGCAAAGTGTATAAAGGAGACTACTTTCCTGTAGTCTCTCCTTAGAGCTCTCAGTTCCCTTTCCTTCACTAGTACTAGTCCTTCTTAAGTATAGAGCTATAGAGTATTAGCTCTAGCTCTTTCCTAGCTTTAATAGTCCTTTGTCTTTGTACAAAGTATTTCTAGCTAGCTATATAGTAAGTAAGTATAATATTTTCTTTTTATCTCTTCAGGTTTTCTCCTAGTCTTTTCCTTTATACTTCTTACTCTAGACACTATACTCTTTCCAGATCCCCTCTCTATACAAGCATTCTAAATGACTTGTCTTTAGTTGAGGTTATCAAGTAATACTGTACTAGAGTATGTGTTTAACCTTAGAGAGATAAAGACCTTGTTCTCAGGTTTTGTTACCTTTTCCTAACTGACTTAGTACCTACTCCTTCCTGTCCCCTCTCTCTACTGATAGATTGATTACTCATTAATAATAATTAGAGGTTAATAATACTGAGCTAGAGTTCTTACTAAGTAGGACAACAAAGGTAGTCTAGTTAATCTGGCCAATCTCTAGACTTGTGACTAATAAGGTTTTGTATATAAACTACTCAGTCTCAAGTCTTGAGTTAAGCTTTTCCAAACTTAGTTACTGTATTTTACAATTCCTAACATCTAGTCC
>NW_006760901.1:0-3240 GCF_000271605.1 Fomitiporia mediterranea MF3/22
ACTATGTTCTAGTACTTGTATTCTGTATTTCTGTTGTGTAGGATAGTTGTAGCCTGGGTCCCCTTACTAAGCCTTCAGGTCCCCTCTATACTATTACTAACAAGTTCTGTAGTTTTAATCTTGTCTACTCTAAGTAGTCTTATACTCTTAGGCTTACTCTATATACTCTACTCTTGTCTCACTCTCTCTCTCTACCTGTTCTACAAGTTCTGACTACATTCTAGTACTTGTGTTCTATATTTCTGTTGTGTAAGATAGTTGTAGCCTGAGTCTCCTTACTAAGCCTTCAGGTCCTCTCTACACTGTTACTAACATTAGATCAAGACTACCTATTACTACCCTACAACTCTCCTACATTTTAAGTATTAGTACTTACTATTGTGTCAATCTCTTTTCTTTGTCCTAACCCTTTTACATTTTTAAATTTTAAACTTTTTAAACCCTTTTAAACTTTTACTACCCTTCTTCTATTTACTACCCCTTTTAGTTTAGTGCCAATTCCTTTATAGTATAAACATGAACCCTCTTATACTAACTACTACCCTTACTGTCCTACCAGATTAGTAGTTACAAGTAGACCTAACTTAATATATACAGACCTCTATTTAAGAGGCCTTTACTAACTATATACTCTTAACCCCTTCAGAACCTGTTCTAATTGTTCTAGAAGTTGTAACCTGTTCTAGAAAGAAAGTATATATAGTCTACCCTTCAGACTTTAATAAGTAGTACTTTAAGGACTTTCAGTACTAAGTTGAACTATATGTGGCTACTACTTTAACTAATCTATTCTCAGATCTTAATTACATCCTATTTGTCCTCTCCTTCATGAAGGAAGGCAACACAGCCACCTAGGCCCAGAACTGGATCAAAGACTATTAGATTAGAAGTCTGATTCAACTTCAGAACAACAAGTTGTATTTAGAATTTATAAGGTAGCTCTGTACTTCCTTCATTAATTCAAATGAGAAGTGTAATGTATAGAACAAGCTTACATCTCTACAACAGGACAAACATTCTACTAATGCCTTCTTTCAGGAGTTTAATATTCTGGCCCAGAAGGTAGGATTTGTGCTTGAGTTTAATAATGTCCTTATTAGAATACTTGAAAAAACTCTTCACTCAGAACTAGTTAATAAGATTCTTAGGATAATACTAGAACTAGTCACTTATACTGAGTAGAAGATGTGTACTATCTCCTTTGACTAAGCTGTGACTCAGATGTGTTAAGTTTGTACAGAATACTTACACATGTGTCTAGCTCTAACAGTTCTGAGCCCTCAGATTGATCTGCCTGTAATTTGTAATCAATCTATTCTGATAGACATTAGAGAAGCCTAAAAGTAAGGAGTATACTTTACTTACAGAAAGTCAGAGTACTAAATTAAGGACTGTTTACAGAAGTAACAGTATATCTATTAAGTCATTAGAGTAATAATGAGTAACAAACAGGATTTGTAGTAAGAAGCCTTTTCTGTAAATTTAGAAGTCACCTTAGAACTCTCAGACCCTAACTATGTACTCTAGGATTTTGTAAAGGTCTAACAGTAAATATAGTACTAAAGAGTTATAACTTGGATTTTTTAATAACTACTTTTGATTCAATAGACACTGTAGGATTAGAAGTAAATAAAGTAAGAAAAGTAGAAAAAGTAGAAAAAGTAGAAAAAATAAATTAACAAAATTATTTATTAGAAAGAAAAAAGTTGAAAACAAAAGTAGATAGTTCTCCTATTTCTTCTGATTCTTTTGATTCTTCTCTTTGTACTTTATCTGAGTCTAAATCTATACAATCTAACCTACTACTTCTACATTCTAAGATCTTAGAACATTTAGAACACTATCTAGCCCTGTTTACTACTCAGTAGTTTGTCTAAGGTATTAAGTAGGGATAGTCTCAGCTGAGTTTACAGCTGAGGACATAAGTCTGTCCTTGTTGAAAGAGAGAGGTTAATAAGGAAATGTTAGTATATATACTTACTCTCTTAGACAATACAACTGTACAAACTGTATGTTCCCTTTAAAACAAGTAGTAGTTCATTCAAGAACATTCTAGACACTAGCTCTAGATTCTTATCCTCTTAGCTCTCTTCTTAGAATCTCCCTAGATCTAAACAATAGCTCTAGTAGACAGTAAATATACTAGTTTGTACATTAATAAGGCCTTTGTGTAGGAACACTACCTTTCTACTTAATGTGTTCTACTTCTGATTCTAGTATACAATGTAGACAGAACCCTAAACTAGAATAGTTAGATTACTAAGTTTGTCTAACTATAAATGACTATTCAGGATTATAAGGAAAGTATCAAGTTCAGAGTTACTAACTTTAGAAAGACAGACATTTTTATTAGATTTAAATGGCTTAAGGCTTACAACCCTACTATTAACTAGTTAGAGTAGACACTTACATTCAATTAGTGTTCTAAGTCTTATAGCTACCTTATACTACTGTTCTGAGTAGATACAAACACTTCTAATGTTACTAACAGTTCTAATAAAGGTGACTAGTTGTTCTTCTTTAACTAGGATAGTGTTACAGTTCTCTACTCTCTTACCTTCAGTTTTAAGGGTTTTACACCCTTCTGTACTAGAACTCAGAACTTCTGTCCCTTAGGAGTACTGTCTATAGACTATATACATACTAACTCTTACTACTACTCTTCCTTACTTTATTATTCTATTCCTTTAACTACCCTTTCATTCTCTATTCATTCTATAGTCTCTTACTCTTTGTTTATCCCTTTATTCTTTATACCTTTATCTTTAACATTCCTTTCTTTCATTCTTTATAACTTATTATTCTTAGTAGCTTATACTTCCTAAGTACTCTTGTATAGTTTAGTATATATAAGTATACAAGATCAGACTGGTTCTGTAGTCTTAATCTTGTCTACTCTAAGTAGTCTTGTACTCTTAGGCTTACTCTATATACTCTACTCTTGTCTCACTCTCTCTCTCTACCTGTTTTACAAGTTCTAACTATGTTCTAGTACTTGTATTCTGTATTTCTGTTGTATAGGATAGTTGTAGCCTAGGTCCTCTTACTAAGCCTTCAGGTCCCCTCTATACTGTTACTAACATTAGATTAAGACTACCTATTACTACCCTATGACTCTCTTATGTTTCAGGCATTAGTACTTACTATTGTGTCAATCTCTTTCTTTGTCCTAACCCTTTACATTTTAAATTTAAACTTCTAAACCCTTTAAACTTTACCACCTTCTTCTATTCATTACCC
>NW_006760902.1:0-3239 GCF_000271605.1 Fomitiporia mediterranea MF3/22
AGAATAAGTATCTACACAATTGATTCTATGTTTTCAGAAGTACAGATACACAGTTTACAATCATAGACAATTGGGAGAACAGAAATGAGTACACATTACCTGTTAAGATTGCTTTTCTGAACGGATTTGATGTCAGAGAATAGTATTCTCTACTCAGACAAGCTCAATATTCAGCCAAATACGTTTACAATCATCAGGAACTATTAGAGATAGAGGATATCTTTAATCCTGAATTGTTTGAGCCAATGTATTCAGTTGTAAGCATGGAAAACATTGACTTGCATCCCATATCTGGAAATAGAGCATATATACATGATTTACCTGTGCAAATCCACACTATGACTACTAACTTCAACAATTTTAATACAATTGAGCATACTACAACTTATGCTAAGGACTTTAAGAGATCAATACCATGTCTTATCATAATTATGATCAAAATCAATAGAGAATTAGTGAGAGCATTAATTGATTCAGGATCATTAGCAGATTTCATGTTCACCAAGTTTGCAGATCAAATAGGCATTAGGAAACTTGTATTAGCCAAACCTCTACCTATACAATTGGCAGTACAAGGCTCTAGATCAAAAGTAAACTATTGTACCAATGCTAGAATACAATACAGAGAGATAAACACAATACAGTACTTTGATATCATGAATTTGGATAACTATGATATTATACTAGGAACACTGTTCCTCTTCCAACACAGGATTTCTATCAGTTTCAATGAGTCTAGACTATGGATTGAAAGCACAATACCTCTACCAATAACAGGAGAACAAGTCACAGTCGTTTCATCAAAGGTTATTAATACTTATGATTGAGAAATTGACAAATGCAGACAAGAAATCAAGCAATATACTACAGATTTGTTTAAAGACACTTCAGAAACGCCTCTACCACCTCTCAGAACCATTAATCATAGTATACCACTCATAGATGAGGATAAGAAATACAAGTTCTGTAGGGCAACTTGTCCAGATCCTTTGCAAGAGTAATGGCAAAACAAGAGAAAGGACTATATTCAATTAGGAAGATGGAAAGTAGTTACAGGATCAAATGCAATGCCTATGCTACTACTTCAAAAGCCTAGAAAGACCAAGGAAGACCCTATACAATTGAGAACCATCATTGATCTTAGAGAGCACAACAAGAATACCAAGAAACTATCATCTCCTTTACTAGATATTGAATCAGTATTGAGGAGAGTTGCTTCTAAGAAGTATAAATTGCTCATTAATGGCAAAGACACGTATGAACAGATTAGAATAATCCCTGAGCATGTAAACAGATTGATATTCAACACTCTGGATGGAACAATGGTTAGTAAAGTAATGCAATTAGGTGATTGTAATAGTAGAGCCACTTATTAAGTATTAATGAACCACATTTTCCAGCCTTACTTGGGTGACTGGATGGATATCTACCTAGATGACTTAGTGATTTATTCAGACACAATTGAGGATCATATGTGACATCTCAGAACTGTCATTGATATATTGTACAAGGAGAAATTCTACCTTAGTGAACATAAGATACAATTGTTCCAGAAAGAATTGAAGATACTAGGCCACATTATCAACGATCAAGGCATTAGAATGGACCCTCATAAAGTCGATTCTATCCAACAATGGATAGTACCTACTAATAAAGATTTGTTACAAGGTTTCTTAGGATCAGTAGGGTATTTAGCACCCAATATACCTCAGTTACACATTTCTACAGGTATTTTATCAAAAATTGCAGGAGAAACTGTATTTTTCAGATGGACATTCACTGAACAGCAAGCATTTGATCAAATAGTAAAGCTAGTATTAGATTTCAGACATAATTACAGGATAGTATTGGATTATAGTAAGAATGTGCCACCTATCAACATTGTTACAGACACTTCAGCTTCAGGAATTGGAGGAATAGTCAGCCAAGGTCATAATTAGAAAGATTCCAAGATAGTAGTGTTTTTCTCAGCGAAATTAAACCCTACACAACAGAATTACCTAGTACACAATGTAGAATTACTAGCAGGAGTAGAAACTATACTAAGACACAAGAATCTACTACAAGGAACACATTTCTTTTGGTATACCAATCACAGAGTGTTAGAACACATTCTAAGGCAACCAGTATTAAGTGGAAGACAAGCTAGATGGCTAGAGAAGATATCAGACTTTGATTTCACTGTAAAATACATTCTAGGCACTACAAACATTCTTACAGACATGTTATCACACATATACTCAGGAGATTTACCAGGAACAACTCAATCTCAGCAAGAATATACATTACAACTCAATGACAATGATCTATCAAGGATTAATCAAGTCAGGAATAACATTTCACAGCTGTTAGAGATACAGAATACTACATATATTAAGGCTAGACTAGTAGTAGTAAGGAAAACTTTACCTCAAGGATTGATTGCAAGTCAACTGTGTAGCAGAAAGGCTAGATTAATTACCAGACATGCTAGAAACTCACAGACAGACCTCTAAACAGAGGGCAGGCCTGCTACAAGGACTAGAAGCCAGTTTACAATACCAGAGAATGCAGAGCAAGATCAGGAAACGGATACACACAGTGAGGTATTGGAAACACTGTCTCAGAACACTGAACAATCAGATTTGCATGAAATAAATTCACCTGTGAATGTACCAGACACTGGAAGTAATACACAAGGATACAGACATTCAGACAATGATATTAGATCAGAAATTAATGATCAGAACGTCCCAGTACCAAAGAACACTACTAATCAACTCCAGAACTCAATTAAACTACAGTTACCTAATATAATAGCTCAATCTTCACTGGATTTACAATTCCCAGAATGTCTCAAAGGCAGATATCATGAGGATAACTTCTTCAATCAGATATTACAAGATCTGAAGCACTTCCAGAATTTTCATGTTGAAAATGGACTCATATTTTGCTAGGAGGGTAAGAGGTACATACTTTGCATACCTAGAATTCTAATACACAACAGAAATGCTAGGGAAATTGTAATAGAGCATGCACATTCTATTTTGGCACACTTAGGACTGTAAAAGACACTTTCATACATTAGAGAACAAGTTTGGTAGAAAGATATGATTATAGACATTAATTCCTACTGTGATTTGTATCATACATGCAAGATCAGCAAACCTAACAATCAGAAACTGTTTAGTTTACTACATCTGCTCTCAGTACCTAATAGGCCTTAGGAAGGCATAGGAATGGACTTTGTTAGACCTTTT
>NW_006760903.1:0-3238 GCF_000271605.1 Fomitiporia mediterranea MF3/22
CTAGCTAGGAACACTTTGTACAAAGACAAAGGACTATTAAAGCTAGGAAAGAGCTAGAGCCAATACTCTGTAGCTCTATACTTGAGGAGGACTAGTACTAGTGAAGGAAAGGGAACTGAGAGCTCTGAGGAGAGACTACAGGAAAGTAGTCTCCTTTATACACTTTGCCTATACAGATAGGAAAGTAATGAAGTCATAAACATGAGGACTATATAAGGACAACATAAGGAATATATGAGACAATCTAGAACTTTGGTTGTAAGTTCTATGATTAAATACAGAAGTACAAAGATAAGGCTAGAAGTTAATAAGGATAATTGTCTCCTAAACTAAGTCTATTGAAGAAGACTTAGGGAAAGATCTAGAACATTAGTTGTCAGTTCTAGGGTGTACACAAGACAGTCTAAAACTTTAGTTGTAAGTTCTAGAGGTAGTACAGAAGTACAGCCTTTTATATTACAAGAGTCATAAGGAGTTATTAGAAGTTATAATACTCTACCTTATAAGAAAGTGTATTACAAACTAGTGTACAGAAAGTACAGGTTGAGTCAGACAGAGTTATAAGAACAATAGAGAGCTCTACTTTATAAGAAAAGCATTACACAGCTTACACAGTATAACTAGTCAGGAGGACTCATAAGGAGTCATTAGAAGTATGAGAGGAAGTATAGAAAATATAACAATACAGTAAAGGAGTCATTAGAAGATTAATCTAGGATATAAGAAGACACAAACTAGTGTAGCATACAGTCTAAAGGATTAGCCAGCTCTACTTTATAAGAACAACAGTGAAGGGAGTTACTAAAGTTACTAGAGTAACATTACTCTAGTAAAAGGTATATAAGGAGACCAGTTTGGCCCTTAAAAGATAGTTTTATCAACTTAAGTTACCTAGTACTTAGAAGTACTCTACTACTAATCTACTAGGCTACACTTGTAGCTTGACTAAAGTAGGACTCCTCTACCCTCTCACTCTACAAGTCTACAAGTCTTACCCTCTATACTCTATTCTGTTACTATTCTTAAGGATTAGAACTAGTAAAGTGAGTATATCTAACACTTTAATAAAACTCTAACTTAGTTACAAATCTTTACTATTCTAGTAAAGCTCTAGTCTACTAAAGGGAACTCAAACCTGGAGCTAGTACACAGATACATTAACTCTAATACTTACTTTATAATATTAACTAACTTTAATAATTAACATTTAAAGTGGGTAGATAAATTACTCTACTACTTAGAACAGTTGTTAAGGCAAGTAACTTTCTTTTGTAGTAAGAAAAGAAAGGTTAATTAAGAAGTGCTACTAGTTCTTGATTACTTAGTAGCTTATACACAGAAACAAGTATTAATACTAGGAGGTATTAAAGGAATACTATTTTGGATACAGGGGGAAATTCCCTTAGACTCTTTCAAATAAGGAAGAGTAGTATCAACTGTTGTCTATACAGTAGGCACTCCTATCAATCAACAAATCTGGATTGAACAAATCCAAGGATACTTAGGCTATCTATACACATTACAACAACATTGTAATCTGTTACACAGTGTATTACTTACACTAGAACAAGAATATCCAGATATTACAAAAGTAAGTAACTTTTGTAATATTATACTAAACAAAGTTAACAAGCTATAAAAGTGGCTTTATATCAGATTAAGGAAAGGATTAGAACATTACACATACAACAACTAGTACTAGGTACAGGCAGAAGCCTATTATTATACAGTCCTTTATTATTAAATCCCTTAACTATTCTCATATTTCTACTACTTGTAGAAACACTCTTTCTTATATATACTTGGAGTAGGAGGAAGAGTCAATTAGGGAACAGTACAAGATTGGCTCAAAGAAGAGGTTCACACTCTAGCCACTCCTATTCAAACAAACTGGGGACCCATTATAGCCTTTAGGTTACAAGGACAAAGGCTTGGATATAACAATTTTTAGGCCTCAACAGAATAATTAGGTCTACTCAAAGTTAAGACCTACATTATAGAACTATACAAGGGGAAATCACATACTTGTATAGTCTTATACAATCAGAACAACAAGGAGAAAAACTGGAAGGGATACAATCAGATCTGGATACACAGAGTTTGAATATCTTTAATATTCATACAAAGCTACAGGAAATCTTAGACAAGATACAGGACCTTACTAACAGAGTACAAGAAGTACAAGTTGAATTAGGAATATCACAAGTAGAAAATACTATGATTCTACAGAGACAGCTTAAACTCAAATGCACAATTTGAAACAAGGAAAACTAACAATTATAGAATACAATGAAACATTCAAGAGAATATTAGCCTACCTACCTAGTGAGTATAAACTAGGAACAAATGGAAAGAATCCTGTCACAATTCATTTATACAAGAATAGATTAAACTCTAGCAAATTACAACAGTTGGTTACTATTCCTAGTTATACAGAATAAACATTTAAGGAATAGACAGATACAGCTCTCAGTCTAGAGAGAGGAATGGTACACACAAAAACATTTAGACAAGAATACAAACCTTCTAGTGATTATTATAGAGTACTAATGGAAATCAACAGGATAACAAAAGGTAGGGAAATAGCATGCTTCAAATGTGGGCAGAAAGGACATATGGTTAGGAATTGTACTAGAAGAAATCCTCAAAGTAAAAGGCCAAAGTATAAATCTAATAAGAGGATCACAAAAAGGAACACAGTAATCTCTAAAGAACAGAAAGCCCACATTAATGAAGAGGAGGAAACAGAAGGATCAAGTAAAGAGGATTTTTGATCCAGAGTTTAAAGGTAGTAGAGTCTTTAAACTCAGGAGTAGAGAAAAAGGTAAAAGAAACTCTACAAGAAAAGCAACCAACAAAAATCCACTAGACAGTACAGGTAGCACTCTATCTAACCTGTAAAGCAATTATATTATATAGAGGACAGTAAACAACAATTAAGACTATGTTTGATTCAGGTACAGGATTAAGTACATTATTACTAAAGATAGTTAAAGCTCTCAAGTTAAAACTCATAAAGAATAACAAACCTGAGGTAATTGTCAGAAATGCTAATAGTACAATTAATAAAGGAGGATAGAAGTATAATACTTAGGTATGGTTAAATACTGGAATTAGTAATGGATGGTTCAAATTTGCAATAATGGACACTTATAATAATAAGTGTTTATTAGGATCTGACTATTTAAACAAAGTAAAACCTTTGTTTAATTATCAAACAGGAGAAGTCAGAAGTAGT
>NW_006760904.1:0-3236 GCF_000271605.1 Fomitiporia mediterranea MF3/22
TACAATACAAACGAAAGTAATAATGAAACAATGCCATACATAAATATGGTAGGATTGTTAAGATATGTTGCAGACTGCACACAGCCAGACATATCCTATATTACTGGGCAATTAGTGTGCTACTTACAAAAGCCCCAAATGCATCACTACAAAGCAGTAAAACATTGCTTTGTGTATTTAAAATATACAACAAATTGTTGGCTTCAACTTGGAAGCATGAACACCTTAAAACTACAAGGCTATTGTGATGCAGACGGATGAATGACAGAAGGACATAAAGTAATAAACAGTTATGTCTTTCAATTAGCTAAATTGACCATATCTTGGTCAAGCAAACAGTAAAACCTGGTACCACTATCTGTTTATGAAGCAGAGTTGCAAGCACTGGTGTATGCTACTCAAGAAGCCATTTGGCTCAAACGATTCACTGAAGAAGTACTGCAGACTGAATTGGCACCCATTACAATTTATTGCAATAATCAAGGTGTAATAAAGACTGTAAAGTCTGACAAAATAATGTACAACACTTACACTAAACATCTTGATTTACAAAAAGACTTTGTACAATGTTACATTCAAAACAAATACATTGATGTATACTATGTTCAATCACAGAACCAATTAGCAGACATCCTTACAAAGGCTCTCCACGTCCTGCAGATCAAGCATCTAAACAAACTATTAGGCATACAGTCTTAGTTCTTAATTAATACTTGAAGGGGAGTATTAGATTGTGCTCTGGATTAGGAAATCCCTAATTGCCTTATGTAGAATTACTGCACTTGGAATGTCTCAGATTATCGGACTTCACTATGTAGTATATAAGGTAGATACTCACTTGATATCTCAATAAGAGAGAGTACTTGGGGCACTCCTACTACACTTGTTAAAAATTACAAAAGTTACTTACTTTTACAATATCTGGATATCCTTGTTCTAGTGTAAGTAATACACTGTGTAACAGATTATAATGTTGTTATAATGTGTATAGGTAGTCTGAGTATTCTTGGATTTGTTCAATCCAAATTTGTTGATTAATAAGAGTGTCTATTGTATAGGCAACAGTTAATACTACTCTTCCTTACTTGAAAAAGTCTAGAGGAATTTCCCCTTGTATTCAGAATAGTATTCCTTTAATACCTCCTAGTATCAACACTTGTTCCTGTGTGTAAGCTACTAAGTAATCAAGAACTAGTAGTACTTCTTAATTAACCTTTCTTTTCTTACTACAAAAGAAAGTTACTTGTCTTAACAACTGTTCTAAGTAGTAGAGTAATTTGTCTGCCTACTTTGAATACTGTTTATTAAGATTAGTTAATATTATAAAGTAAGTATTAGAGTTGATATACCTGTGTACTAGCTCTAGGTTTGAGTTCTCCTTAGTAGACCAGAGCTTTACTAAAATAGTAAAGATTTGTAACTAAGTTAGAGTTTTATCAAAGTGTAAGATATACTTACTTTACTAGTCCTAATCCTTAGGAATAGTAACAGAATAGAGTATAGAGAGTAAGACTTGTAGACTTGTAGAGTAAGAGGGTAGAGGAGTCCTACTTTAGTCAAGCTGTAAGTGTAACCTAGTAGATTAATAGTAGAGTACTTTCAAGTACTAGGTAACTTAAGTTAATAAAACTATCTTTTGAGGGTCAAACTAGCCTCCTTATATATCTTTTACTAGAGTGATGTTACTCTAGTGACTTTAGTAACTCCCTTTACTATTGTTCCTATAAAGTGAAGCTGGCTAATCCTTTAGACTATATACTATACTGGTTTGTGTCTTCTATTAATCTACTAACACTAGTTTGTGTCTTCTTGTATTCTAGATTAATCTTCTAATGACTCCTTTACTGTATTGTTATGTCTTCTATACTTCCTCTCATACTTCTAATAACTCCTTATAAGTCCTCCTAACTAGTTATACTGTGTAAGCTGTATAATACTTTTCTTATAAAGTAGAGCTTTCTATTGTTCTATAGTCTTCTTATAACTCTGTCTGACTCAACCTGTACTTCCTGTACACTAGTTTGTAATACACTTTCTTATAAGGTAGAGTATTATAACTTCTAATAACTCCTTATAACTTCTGTAATATAAAAGGCTATACTTTTGTACTACCTTTAGAACTTACAACCAAAGTTCTAGACTGTCTTGTATACCCTCTAGAACTGACAACTAATGTTCTGAATCTTTCCCTAAGTCTTCTTTAATAGACTTAGTTTAGGAGACAATTATCCTTATTAACTTTTAGTCTTATCTTTGTACTTCTGTATTCAATTATAGAACTTACAACCAAAGTTCTAGATTGTCTCATGTATTCCTCATGTTGTCCTTATATAGTCCTTATATTTATGACTTTATTACTTTCCCATCTGTATGAGTAAAGTGTATAAAGGAGACTACTTTCCTATAGTCTCTCCTTAGAGCTCTTAGTTCCCTTTCCTTCATACTAGTACTAGTCCTCCTTAAGTATAGAGCTTTAGAGTATTGGCTCTGGCTCTTTACTAGCTTTA
The DNA here is from genome assembly GCF_000271605.1 of Fomitiporia mediterranea MF3/22. Classification (NCBI taxonomy): domain Eukaryota; kingdom Fungi; phylum Basidiomycota; class Agaricomycetes; order Hymenochaetales; family Hymenochaetaceae; genus Fomitiporia; species Fomitiporia mediterranea. The sequence continues at coordinate 2,508 of NW_006760904.1, forward strand.
ATAGTCCTTTGTTTTTGTACAAAGAGTTCCTAGCTAGTTATATAGTTTCTCCTCAAGTAAGTATAATATTTTCCTTTTATCTCTTTAGGTTTTCTCTTAGTCTTTTCCTTTATACTTCTTACTCTGAACACTATACTCTTTCCAGATCCCCTCTCTATACAAGCATTCTAAATGACTTGTCTTTAGTTGAGGTTATCAAGTAATACTGTGCTAGAGTATGTGTTTAACCTTGGAGAGATAAAGACCTTGTCCTCAGGTTTTGTTACCTTTTCCTAACTAACTTAGTACCTACTCCTTCCTGTCCCCTCTCTCTACTAATGGATTGATCACTTATTAGTAATGATTAGAGGTTAATAATACTGAGCTGGAGTTCTTACTAAGCAGGACAACAAAGGTAGCCTAGTTGATCTGGTCAATCTCTAGACTTGTGACTAATAGGGTTTTGTATATAAACTACTTGGTCCTAAGTCTTGAGTTTAAGCTTTTCCAAACTTAGTTACTGTATTTTACAATTCCTAACAACTATTATAATACAGAACTGTGAGGGATTACTATATATAGTAGACTATACATAGAACCTCTTCACTAAAAGGGTGTAATGTCAAGCTTGGCTTGACACCTGGTCTACACTATATATACTGATAAATGTTTGTGTTCTAACATTACTCTCCTCTCTAGAGTCATGTGTCCTTATATAACTAGTATATAGAGTTTGACCCTAAGGGTTAC
>NW_006760905.1:0-3235 GCF_000271605.1 Fomitiporia mediterranea MF3/22
ATTCAGATTAATAAGGAAGTACAGAGCTACCTTATGAATTCTAAGTACAACTTATTGTTCTGAAGTCAGATCAGGCTTCTAATCTAATAGCCTTTGATCCAGTTCTGGGCCTAGGTGGCTGTATTACCTTCCTTCATAAAGGAGAGGACAAATAGAACACAATCAAGATCTGAGGATAGATTGGTTAAAGTAGTAACCACATATAGTTTGACTTAGTACTAGAAGTCCTTAAAGTGCTACCTATTAAAGTCTAAAGGGTAGACTACATACACTTTCTTTCTAGAACAGGTTGCAACTTCTGGAACAATCAGAACAGGTTCTGAAGAGGCTGGGGGCATGTGGTTGACAAAAGCCTCTTAGATAGAGGTCTGTACATATTAAGCTAGTTCTACTTGTAACTACTAATCTGGTAGGACAGTAAGGGTAACAGTCAGTGTAGAAGGGTCTATGTTTATACTATAAAGGAATTAGTACTAAACTAAAAGGGGTAATGAATAGAAGAAGAGTGGCAAAAGTTTAAAAGGGGTTTAGAGAGTTTAAAATTTAAAAATGTAGAAGGGTTAGGACAAAGAAAAGAGATTAATACAATAGTGAGTACTAATACTCAAAATGTAGGAGAGTTGTAGAGTAGTAATAGGTAGTCTTAATCTAATGTTAGTAACAGTGTAGAGGGGACCTGAAGGCTCAGTAAGGGGACCTAGGCTACAACTATCCTACATAATAGAAATACAGAATACAAGTATTAGAACATAGTCAGAACTTGTAGAACAGGCAGAGAGAGAGAGTGAGACAAGAGTAGAGTATATAGAGTAAGTCTAAGAGTACAGGACTACCTAGAGTAGACAAGATCAAGACTACAGAACTAGTCTGATCTTATACACTTATATATACTAAACTATATAAGAGTACTCAGAGAGTATGAGCTACTAAGAATGATAAGCTACAAGGAATGAAAGAAAGGGGAGGTCAAAGATAAAGGTACAAGAATGAAGGGATAGACAAAGGGTAAGAGACTATAAAATGAACAAAGAATGAAGGAGTGGTTAAAGGAATGGAATGATAAAGTAAGGAAGGGTAGTAGTAAGAGTCAGTATACATATAGTCTATAAATAGTGCCCCTGAGGGACAGAAGTCCTGAGTTCTAGTACAGAAGGGTGTAGAACCCTCAGAACTAAAGGTATGAGAGTAGAGAACTGTAACAGGTGTGCTACACAGGAAGAATCTGCTCAAACACATAAACTGTAAGAATATCTAAGTACTTTCTATACTCATTTGTAACACACATTAGTAATAAAAATGCCTTTCCTATTCTGTAACTTAGCATACTCTATGGAAGGAATGAATGAATTGACATTTAAATATTGAGTACCTTACTGAATGTTACAAGAACTGTAGTTTAAGTGTTATTCAAAGTATATAGTAGAAACTAGTCTCTCAATACAGTCTATACTAATTTTCACCCTGTCAAAGTTCCCTGATCCTTTACACTATCTCTTGAAGCTCATCTTGAAGGTCTACAGTAAGTTCCTTCTCTACTAGATCCTCTGAATCACACAGTATACAGTATCCATCTAATTTCAAGTTGTGTAGGTCTTCCAAATTGTATAGTATCTGTATTTCTGTAGCTTAATCTTCAGACTGTATTCTTTTCCTCTAGTACTCTTCATCCCTCTCATCCTTTTGTTTCTAGTACACAAATTGCTCAGATTCAAGCTCTGTCATTTTTTCTTGTCATTCTTGTACAAGTTTCAGGGCCTTACTGACAACTTTGGAGAATGTAGTAGTAGGATCAGATTTCTTACATTTCTTCTTGTCCTCCTCAACATCTGCCTCAATATTCTTAAAGCTATGTCTAGAACTGAATTTAATAGGCCTCTCAATGTCTGGACATCCATCCACCCTAATAACAGGTAAGCCTTTGTATGAACTATACAAATTAAACAAGCCTAAGAGCTTGTAAGACTTACACTCAGTTAATGATAGTAAAGATTGCTCCTTCTACAAATTTCTTACATATTACTACAGAAGTCTGTATACCTAGTATCTCCCTGTCCCCATCACCTCCTCCTGTATGGTTTTGCCACTCTAACAAGCTCAGGTAAGCAATTTTGATGTACAACATAAATGAGTTACTCACTTTTTGTGTCCTTATATGTTCTAAACAATGAATACTACTTTGTAATTACTTGATTAGTAGTATATTAATCTAATATTGTCTGGGAAGCCTAAAAACAAGTTTAATAGTGTGTAGCATATAAAAAGTAATGTAGAGAGGTGTCTACATACCTCTTAGTAATACTTCTTAATGAAGGTCTGAGCTTTTGACCATCTTTCTGGTACACAGATGTATTTGACAAGTTTCTTCTCATTCTCCTTGTCCTAAGACACTTTCCCCTTTGTGTCTTTCTGTTCAATGATCTCAGCCTCTTCCTTCAGTTTATTGTCTAACTGGCTTGTCTCTGTGTCTGAAATACCAGAAGGATGTGTATTCTTTCCTGATTGTAACCCTTGAAAAGAGTAAGTGTATGTTGTAGTAAAAATATGCTGAAAAGGAAGCCTAGTGCATAAAAAGTAATGCAGAGAGATGGTACATACCTTTCCCTTTCTTTCTTGGCACAGGTTTCTCTTTCTCCTTGCCCTTATATTTTGACTTCTCAGGTGCTAGAGACATGCTTTCTTGTTTCAGCTGTAGAGCTGGAGATGCATTGTGAGCTGAATTCTGCATCTGAAGACCTGGAGACTGTTGAAATTGTTGAGTATTGAATGCTAACAGAGCTGAAGCATTCTCAGGAAATTCTTGACCAAGTGTATGAGCACTTGGGGCAGGACTAGGTGAATTGGGAGACAAGAAACCTGGTTGAAGCTGGGTATGTATAGGAGTTGGCTAGTTAAATGCATGCATTTGCATGCCTGGTAGAACTGTTACTAGTGTCTGTGACTGATTTTGATGCTGAGAAGGATCCTAGGGGTTATTTGGGTCCATCTTAGACGTCTGAGGATGACAGGGGGACAATTTCTGTATTTTTTTTGTGTAACAGCACTCATGTCTCACATCTGAATCCAAAATTTCCATTTTGAGATTAAAATAATTATATTTAATTATATAAACATTATTATCTAAGTACTTGCAGATCCTCTGCAAGTCGTCACTTCAATTTTGAGGGACTTGCGCTGCACACGGGATCTTACTTTTCTGATGCCGATCTCTCTCTGCCAAGTCCCTCTGCCTAATTAA
>NW_006760906.1:0-3235 GCF_000271605.1 Fomitiporia mediterranea MF3/22
CTATTAATTATAAAGCAAGTATTTTACAATAGTAGTAATACTGTTCTTAGGAGGGACTGGATGTTAGGAATTGTAAAATACAGTAACTAAGTTTGGAAAAGCTTAACTTAAGACTTAGAACTAAGTAGTTTATATACAAAACCCTATTAGTTACAAGTCTAGAGATTGGCCAGATCAACTAGGCTACCTTTATTGTCCTACTTAGTAAGAACTCTAGCTCAGCATTATTAACCTCTAATCATTACTAATGGGTGATCAATCTATTAGTAGAGAGAGGGGACAGGAAGGAGTAGGTACTAAGTCAGTTAGGAAAAGGTAACAAAACCTGAGGACAAGGTCTTTATCTCTCTAAGGTTAAACACATACTCTAGCACAGTATTACTTAATAACCTCAACTAAAGACAAGTCATTTAGAATGCTTGTATAGAGAGGGGATCTGGAAAGAGTATAGTGTCTAGAGTAAGAAGTATAAAGGAAAAGACTAAGAGAAAACCTGAAGAGATAAAAGGAAAATATTATATTTACTTGAGGAGAAACTACATAGCTAGCTAGGAACACTTTGTACAAAGACAAAGGACTATCAAAGCTAGTAAAGAGCTAGAGTCAATACTCTGAAGCTCTATGCTTGAGGAGGACTAGTACTAGTGAAGGAAAGGGAACTGAGAGCTCTAAGGAGAGACTATAGGAAAGTAGTCTCCTTTATACACTTTGCTCATATAGAACTTTGGTTGTAAGTTCTATGATTAAATACAGAAGCATAAATATAAGGCTAGAAGTTAATAAGGATAATTGTCTCCTAAACTAAGTCTATTAAAGAAGACTTAGGGAAAGATTTAGAACATTGGTTGTCAGTTCTAGAGTGTACACAAGACAGTCTAGAACTTTGGTTGTAAGTTCTAGGGGTAGTACAGAAGCACAGCCTTTTATATTACAAGAGTCATAAGGAGTCATTAGAAGTCATAATACTCCACCTTATAAGAAAGTGTATTACAAACTAATGTACAGGAAGTACAGGTTGAGTCAGACAGAGTCATAAGAACAATAGAGAGCTCTACTTTATAGGAAAAAGTATTACACAGCTTACACAGTATAACTAGTTAGAAGGACTTATAAGGAGTCATTAGAAGCATGAGAGGAAGTATAGAAGACATAACAATACAGTAAAGGAGTCATTAGAAGATTAATCTAGAATATAAGAAGATACAAACTAGTGTTAGCAGATTAATAGAAGACACAAACCAGTGTAGTATACAGTCTAAAGGATTAGCCAGCTCCACTTCATGAGAACAACAGTGAAGAGAGTTACTAAAGTCACTAGAGTAACATCACTCTAGCAAAAGGTATATAAGGAGGCCAGTTTGGTCCTTAAAAGATAGTTTTATCAACTTAAGTTACCTAGTACTTGAAAGTACTCTACTACTAGTCTACTAGGCTACACTTGCAGCTTGACTAAAGCAGGACTCCTCTACCCTCTCACACTACAAGTTTACAAGTCTTACCCTCTATACTCTATTCTGTTACTATTCCTTAGGATTAGGACTAGTAAAGTGAGTATATCTTACAGGTTTAGTAGACTCTGCCATTTCTCTGTTAGCTTCACTGTTCTTGTATTAGCTAGTTTATATAGTATGTAGTATTGTTTTGTCTCAGATGTATGTCTTGGTTAATGTCTCAGTGTAATAACACACTGTAATGAGACAGTTCTGTATTGTATGACACATATATGTGTATAGTAAGACATTAGACACATTTATTCGAAATAAATGTTAACACTCCCCCTCAAACTTATAGTAGTTGATCAGACTAATATAATGTTTGATATTGGTTCGTTTGTTGTGTTAAACACTTGCATTCATATTTGCAATATGAATGTTTAGTTCAATGTATTCATTAAGTCCACTGTGTGTGTTTTGCTTGTCTGATTATTATGTTCAATTAATTTTTAATTGATTATATGTTCACTTTGCTTAGGAGACCTGCAGGAATCTCTTCAGCAGTTCACATTTGCATTGCTATGCATATAACAATTATCTTCACAATTGTTCTGTTTGTTTCTCTCTTTAATATTAAGAGATTGTTTGTTTTGGCCATGTAGTTCAATAGTTATTCAATGTTCTCTTGATTGTAACACTTATCTATCCAGTAATATCAATTACTATTAGATTGGATGATATGTCACTCGATTGCTCTGTTTATTGCTATAGTAATGCTAATCATGGATTTTTGCAATTGATCCTAATATTCAAGCTATTACTTATGTTCCTTTGTCTGTGACAGTTGTAATATGTTCACATAGTTTGTGACTATTGATTTATAACTTTGTTTAGTTAATATAATGCTTTACACAAGTATAGTATTTGTCCAGCATTGTATCTTGTTGTTTTAATAAGTTGAGTTAGAGTACTTTGTGTATCTTTTTCTTTATATTGCTTTAATAGATATGCTGTTCTATATCTCGTCATTGTATTTCACAATTCTAATGCTGTTTGCATTTATATTTATCATTACAATGATAGCAAATGAATTGTTTGCATGGTAATTGGTTATATAGTTGTGTAGAATCAATAATATTGGTGTCATAGTTCTTTGCATACTATTCTCACTGTTTTGCTTGGTTTAATATACGAATTATATTTGAATAATGTTTGTATTATCATACAGATATGTTCTTTATCCTTTTATATGTGTTCCAAGGTATTATTCTTGTTATTCATCATTTTATTCATCATATATAGTATGAATTAGTGAATTATCTTGTTTATTAATGTGTTATTTGTCCATTTATTGTTTAATTTCGTAGAAAACTTCATTATAATAGTTCTATCATCATACTTATTTCATTTGCTAAGTACAGTGTGCGTCAAAAGTATTGCAACACCATATGACAATTTACTTTTTTGCTCATAACTCAATCAAATCTTTATCAATTAAAGTACTGTAAATTGTAGAGTAAAGAAGGACTACTATGCTAACTAAATAAAAGGCCATTAAATGATGATAAGGAGTTGTGGTGTAAAAGAGAGGCTATCTAAGAAAAGGAAGGTGTTGCATTACTTATACTCTAGTGTATCTACTCTACTTCTATGACTTGTAGAATTCAGAACTACCTCCAAATGACTTGAAATTTAGTATTTAGTGTATCCACCCCTTGCTTTCTTTAATGCTTCTACTCTACTGGGCATAGAATCCATAAAGTTTGGAAATATAAGAAAGAGGGATTTTGTACCATTCCTCC
>NW_006760907.1:0-3230 GCF_000271605.1 Fomitiporia mediterranea MF3/22
TACACTTTACCCTCATTAGTAAAGTAAGCTTATGTAAAGAGGATGGATACAGAATAAATAAAAAGAAAAATAAATGTATTAGTTATAAAAATGATACTAAATGTAGAACAATTCTTGTAAGTAATAAACTATATTAAATTGTTACTCATTATTAATGTTTATACATGAATCTTATAATAATAAAACAATTACACAAAAAATTGAGTCATTTAAACTATTAGTATCTGTAGTAAATATTAAAAGATACACTCAAAATAATTACTGAAAAAATCATTAATAATAATGAACAGTTGTGTACTAAATGCTTTAAAGCAAACATATCTTGTAAAATAATACTAAAGATACAACAAACAAAACTAGCAAATAATTTCAGCAAACATTTGTATATTAATATATAGAGACTAGCCTTAATAACTAGTTATAGTAGTATAAAATATTTATTAACAATTGTTAACAACACAACTTGTTGAGTAGAAATGTTACTCTTAAAACTAAAAAGTAATGTGTATACAGAATACATAAAATATATATTAGATTGTGCTCTAGATTAGGAAATCCCTAATTGCCTTATGTAGAGTTACTGTGCTTAGAATATCTTAGACTATCAGACTTTACTAAGTAGTATATAAGGTAGACACTTGCTTTATGTCTTAATAAGAGAGAGAGTTTAGAGTACTCCTATTATGCTTGTTAAAAGGTTATAAGCTTTAGTGCCTATTGAATGCCCCTACATACTTACTCTTACAGAATGCCTTTGTCTCCTACTAGCACACTAAGCCCTAGACCTCCCTCTCCCCCCAAACCTATTATGATGTTGTCTACAATACATACCTTTGTTAATGTTATAATAAAGGACTCTAATGTTATAAAGTTCTTTAAGGGAACAGAAAAGTTGGCTAGTGTAAAGGGATACAAGATATAACACTTATGTATACACAGTACACTTACTACTATGATACTCTCAGACCATCTTGAGTATGATCCCTCTTCCTCTAATAATACTAGCATACATACAGGTAATGTTTTGTATTATTGTATAATGAAAATGATAACTAATACAATTTATACAAACTTTACAACACATACAAGTGTTAGAAGTCTTATGAAGGTGCTTTCTGAACAATACAATGTTCAAACAATGATGACACATGCTATAGACATATCTACATTGTTTATAGTAAAAGGGCATGTATTACAGTTTGATAAGATGTTAGATAACATTGAATAAATCTACAAGCAGTTGTCTGTACATAATAAAGCTCCTAATGATAATATGTACATCTTAGCAATTAACCTTACTACTCCTTGTAAGTATAGATAGGTAGTAACAATGCTAGACAGGCAGATTACCCATTATAATCAACTATCAACAGTTACAATAGCTTAGAAAGATGTTCTAATGCTAGCTAAGTTAATATACAAATTACAAAACATATATACTAAGTATCATTCTCAGTACTCTCAAACAAAACAAGATACTGAATGAGACAGTCTACAAACAAAAGGCAAAAGTGTAACTAAAGGCAAAACAAAGCCTTATAATAAAGTTAAATGCTACAACTGTAATAAGTATAGGTATATGTCAAAAGACTACTAAAACCCTTTAATAAGCAAAACAATGGAAGCTCAAAAGAAAAAGTATAGGCAAATGGCTACTACTTCTACTACTACTACTACATTGTCTCAACCTGTACTTAATACAGTAGTATTCATTAGAGACAATAACAAAACAGTATTTATTAAAGACATTAATGAAACACTAATGCTAGAGTCTATAATTGTAGAAGCCTCAGTATTAAGCTCTAGCAGCTTACCTGTTCAATCCACTCTATCTGCTGAATCTGATGTATTCTCAGAATTTGAAGTACAAGAGGATAGTGTCATACAAGTAGATGACTTTATGAACTCATTTGACAATATGAAAGAAGTCATTAAGGAGTTCAATTACAATCCAAACATATGTATCAATGTAATACATTGTAATAATACTGAACTAATACATTGTATTAATATATTGGACTCTGGTGCAAATGTACACACTACTCTATACTTGTTCTGTCTTACAAACGTCTGGAACTTGACCCTAATAAATGTTACAATTACAAATAAATTGTCATTCACACTTAGCAAAAGTAGAGTAATAACATTTAATGTAAAACTATGAGACAAAGCTAATAAGCATACTAAGGTAAATACAATTTCACTACAAAATGTATACTATCATCCTAATCTGAACTTCACACTTGTTAGTAAAGCACTATTATACAAAGTAGGATATGTTTTAACAAAAACAAATAATGAATGTATTATTTATTCTCCTGCTCATACAAAGATTAGTGAAATACATGTATGAAACAACTTGTATATGATAGTTTCTCATCATAATAAACAATCTATTATTACAATCACTATTGTTGATTTACATTGACAAATGAGTCATGTTAATTTTGATTACTTGTACAAACTCATACAAGAGTATCCTAAGATTATAAGTCAAAGGATAACAGACAATAAAAATGTACAGTGTACAGATTGTATCAAAGCAAACATACAATGTAATGAAATACCAAAAATATGAACTACACCTCTTACACAATCTTATAGAGATTATCTTACATTAATATTTGGGGACCTGTCCTAGTACAAGCTTACAGCAAGTACAAATATCTTTTTACTATTATAGATGATGCTACACAATAGGTAACTATGTTACCTATACAGTATAAAAGTAATGCTTTCACTGAATATGTAAAGCATACAACAAGACTCTTTACACAGTACAGTATAAGAGTTAAAACTCTTCAAAGTGATAACAATACAGTGTTCCTAAGTAAAGACTTCACTACATATATTGAAAGTCAAGGAACAATACATAGATTAACAGTACATGATACACTACAGTAGAACAGAGTTGCAGAATGTATACATAAGACTATCTTTAACAGTGTACATACATGTCTGTTATTAGCAAAGTTACCTATGAAATTCTGGGTATATACAGTACAATATCAAATGTTTATTCATAACAGAACACTAAGAGTTACTATTAGTTTTGTAATGCCATATTACAAACAGTATAACAAACATTATTAAATAGATAATATATAAGAATTTAGCACATATTGTATCATACAGAACAAACAAACACATAAACTATAACTTAGAGACTAATACACACAATAGCTAGGTTATGATACTAACAGTAAAGGTCACTTAGTATACTATGATAA
>NW_006760908.1:0-3224 GCF_000271605.1 Fomitiporia mediterranea MF3/22
ATAGCCCTTCAGTACCACATTTACTGTTGAGCCTCTACAAAATCCTAGGGTACATAGTTAGGGTCTAGGAGTTCTAAAGTGACTTCTGAATTTGTAGAAAAGGCTTCTTACTACAAATCCTACTCATTACTCATTATTACTCTAATGACCTGACAGATATACTGTTACTTCTACAGACAGTCCTTAATCTGGTGCTCTGACTTTCTGTAGGCAAAGTATACTCCTTACTTTCAGGCTTCTCTAATGTCTATTAGAACAGATTGATTACAAATTATAGGCAGATTGATCTGAGGGCTCAGAACTGTCAGAGCCAGACACATGTATAGACATTCTACACAGACTTGACACATTCAAGCTACAGCTTAGTCAAAGGAGATAGTGTGTGTCTTCTACTCAGTGTAAGTAACCAGTTCTAACATTATCCTAAGAATCTTATTAACTAGTTCTAAGTGAAGAGCTTTTTCAAGTATTCTAATAAGGACATTATTAAACCTGAGTATAAATCCTACCTTCTAGGCTAGAATATCAAACTCCTGAAAGAAGGTATTAGTAGAATGTTTGCTCTGTCACAGAGACACAAGCTTGTTCTGTGTATTGTACTTCTCATTCAAATTAATGAAGGAAGTACAGAGCTACCCTATGAATTCTGAATACAACTTATTGTTCTAAAGTCAGATCAGGCTTCTGATCTGATAGCCTTTGATCCAGTTCTAGGCCTAGGTGGCTGTATTGCCTTCCTTCATGAAGGAGAGGACAAATAGGATGTAATTAAGATCTGAGGATAGATTAGTCAAAGTAGTAGTCACATATAGTTCAACTTAGTACTGGAAGTCCTCAAAGTGCTGCCTATTAAAGTCTAAAGGGTAGACTACATACACTTTCTTTCTAGAACAGGTTACAACTTCTAGAACAATCAGAACAGGTTCTGAAGGGGCTAGGGGCACATAGTTAGTAAAGGCCTCTTAGATAGAGGTCTACACATATTAAGCTAGTTCTGCTCATAACTACTGATCTGGTAGAACAGTAGGGGTGGCAGTTAGTATAGTAGAGTCTATGTCTATACTACAAAGGGATCAGCACTAAACTAAAAGGGGTAATGAATAGAATGAATAGAAGAAGGGTGGCAAAAGTTTAAAAGGGTTTAGAAATATTATGAGATGATTAGTTCATTAATAGACAAACCACAAGACAATGACTTCATAATGTCTCAGTTAGAATACATACAATATAAGGACAAGAGACACTGAGCAGTCAATTGTCACCTTACCCCTTGTCTATGTGTGCCCCCCTTAAGTTCTCCCTCTCAACAGGTTATGAGCCTTGAGCTCCCTACATACATACATCCACTATACACTCTAAACTCTTTACTCACATACATTCACACACATTTGCATCATGGTTCCCCCACATACAGATATGTACTGTAAACCAGCTGATGTACCTAAATACTTTGGTCAAAACATCACAATGCTTAAGACTGAAGCAAACTACAAGATGTGGCACTACCACATTGTTTCTAGTGTTACAGCTATGTACTTCAAACACTTATTAAAGGATGAACCACAGAACAAAGCCAAGAGGGAGATGGCTAAGGCCATTCATACATACATAGTCAATAACATTACTGACACAATATTGGCAAACTATATACACTTTAATACATCTATCCCTCAGTTAATGAAAGTGCTTGAAGAATGCTTTAACCCCTAGACAGTATGTAAAAAGGCTATCAACAAATCAGCACTGTTTATTTGTAGAGACCATGTAAAACATTTCAGACATACATTAGACAGACTTGAGGAAGTATACACAACTCTGTCTGCTAACAGTGATCCACCATGCAACTCTACATACAAAGCAGCAATATTGCTTGCCACTCCTGAGCAATATACACACATAGTAAATACAATAATACAATCTACTGATGCCCAAAACGAAGGCAAACCAGTCAATGAACATAAGAAAGTCAAACCAAAGCAACTAATCCTTACATTACAGAACACCTACAACAATTACTGTGCTAAATGAGTACAAGATTCTAATGATTGAACAAAGAATAATACATACATTAATACAATGTATAAAGCCAATAAGTGGAGGAAATTCAATCTGCCAAATCCGTTCAATCTGACAAAAGCAAAATGTTTCAATTGTAGAAAAACAGGACATTTCTCTAAGGAATGCTGCAAACCTCCTACTAAAGCTACAAAGCTTGCATACACTAAACATCAGGCTAACATCACACATAAAACAAATCAAACTGTAGAAAACACAACAAACACATTTATTATTGAAAACCCAAACGAAAACAATGTTGAATTAAAGGAAAGTGACATTGAAATGAACAATAACACCTACACTCTTATTCCAAGCAACCAGGACAAACAATTCGAACAATATACTTCCTGAGTATGTACCAATGTATTTACAAATACAATCATAGCTAACAAGAAATCCTATATGCAAACAATGGATTTACTCGATTCCAGTACATTAATACATACTACTCCTTATCTATTTTGATTAACAGATGTACACAACATAACTCCTACAATTGTAACTATTGCAAATAGGTCAACAATGACTCTTAATTGAGCTGGATCTATGTGTATCGAAATCCCGAAGAATATACAAGAAAAAAGTGTCATAACATTACAAAACATCTATTACTATCTACAAATGACCTTTTCCCTCATAAGTCAAGCACTACTATGTAGGGAAGGTTATTCTTTTATGTTTACAAACGATAATTGTACTATAACATCACTATGTAACAAATACATCAGACATATACAATTGAGAAATAACTTGTATATTTTGTACAATAATCATTTATTAAAAACAATGAACAAACTATCTATTTATGATATACACAAACACCTTAGACATATAAGTTACAATTATATTAAACAATTATTAAAGACACAACTAAGTGTACTATTAACTAAAATAACAAACTATAAAGAAAAAGAATGTATTGAATACATAAAAGCAAATATCAAACATACACTAATACCAAAACTATGTCAATCTCCTCTTGCAAATCAATTTGGAGATCTTATTCATATTGATATCATTAGTCCTATTGAACTGCACACATATAAGAACATACACTACTTATTAACAATTGTAGACAATTCTACTTGTTGGTGCATAATACTCAAATTACAAACAAAATCCAATGCATATATGTAATACATACAATGGACAACTAAAATATTTAC
>NW_006760909.1:0-3223 GCF_000271605.1 Fomitiporia mediterranea MF3/22
GTATAGTAAGAGGGAACACATAGTCACTAGCTTAGGAAGGCTTCAACTTGTCAATGAAAACATATAGGGACAAGGACTTTTGACAGAGTTGGTAGAAATGGTATCCCTAAGACAGATGTAAGTTGAAGCAAGCTGTTGAAGAGGAACACATAGTAACCAGCCTAGGAAGGCTTTGACTTGTCAATGAAAACGTACAGAGACAAGGACAGGGACAAGGAGTACACATAGTCAAGACATGAAACTGTACTACTAGGAACACATGAATGATACCTAACAGGTTTAGTAAGTACAGTGTTACTACAGATAAGGAGAAGACAACTGAGACATTGACTAAAACACATGGTTGAGACATTAAACAGTACTGTGAGGAACACATGAATGATACCTAACAGGTCTAGTGAGCACAGTATCACTATAGATAAGGAGAAGACAACTAAGAAGGTCTTGTTTGACTAACAGTAGGCTGGGTGTCAGAGGTGATCTAATCTCTTTAGTAGTGTGAGTGAAAAGGAGTGTGAAAGTTAGAGTGTATGATAAAGAGAACTCAACAACTCTTTAGTTATGCTAGCACCTGTTGCTTGGGGGAGGAAAAAAATGATCAAAATGTATGGTTGAGAAGTGAACAGCTATCCTCAGGCATACATTAGTACTAGGAGGAGTAGAAGGGCTAGGTTGACAAAATTGACACACTAATTCTGAGGGTGATAAGAGTACAGGTAGTGTGTAGGTAAAACAGAGTATGTAGAGACAACAGAGGGTCTGTTCATGAGGGGGACAGGACAGGACAAGACAGGACAAGACAGGACAGGACAGAACAGGATAGGACAGGATAGGAAAGGACTAGATGACACTAGTAGAGTATAATTCCTAGCTAAGTCTGTGACTAGGAATGACACTAGCAGAGGCTTGATACCCTGGCTAGGTCTGGGACTGGAGGTGACACTAGTAGAGGCTCTAGATGTCTAGGACTAGGATTGACACTAGTAGGGGCTTAGTACCCTGACTAGGTTTATGACTAGAAAAGGGACTTTATACTCTAGGAAACAGGAGGTGATGCTAGCAGAGGCCTTATATGTCTGGGACTGGAATTGACACTAGTAGGGGCTTGGTACCCTGACTAGGTTCACAACTGGAAAAGGGGCTTTATACCCTAGGAAACAGGAAGGGAAGGGAAAGGGACTTTATACTCTTAGTAGACAGTAGACAATGACAGTAGACACTAGACAGTGACAGAGTAAGAGATAGTATAGTAAGGAATAGACAGTCTTAATAAACACTTTGACAATAGAGAGATACACATTGTAGTAGGTACAACAAGCATACAACAAATATACTGTAGTTGACAGCTTGATTGTAATGTCCATTGTACTAAAAGTAGACACTATCTGTTAGTGTAGAACCTACAGCTCCCAAAAAGAATTATACTACAGTTCCAGATATTAGTAGTAGTATCAAGATAGTACTTTCTTGTACAATTTCAGGACTAGGACAGTGGGTCCTTCTACAGCTTGTTTCTCAACAGTGTTCTGGTGGAGTAATTGTACAGTAGCTCCTGATCTTAGTAGTAGTACTAAGATAGTGTTCTCCTCAAACAATTTGAGAAATAGAATAGTAGGGGCTTCTACAGCTTGTTTCTAGACACTAGCTTAAGATTGTAACAAGTGGCAGAAAGGTTATGAGTAAGAGCAAGTCTGTAGATAATCTGCTTGAAGTAGTACAGTAAAGCATATTCTTGAGTGGCAGAACCTTAATTGTAGACAGCTGACCAGACTCACAATAATGTGTGACACATGTAACTCTAGCACAACCACACACACTCTTCTTGACACCTTCTCCTAGAATCCAGGGACCAATCTGATGAGAGTTTGCTGGGAGAGGGTAGTACAGTAAAAGTATATATTTGAGTAGCAGAATCTTACTTGTAGCCAACTGACAAGACTCACAATGAGGTACAACACACACAACTCTAGCACAACTGTATACAATCTTCCTAACACATTCTTCTAGAATCCTGGGACCAATCTGATGAGGGTCTGTTAGGAGATCAAAGGTGGGCCAGCAGGTAGTAATATTCTCCCTATGAGCCTTCAAGAGTGAACAGGAATTCAGTATAGTATTTGTGAAGTTTGTGATTAACTAGAGTATTACTATAGAGTACTGTAGGTGTGTAGGAGATAGTAGATGTGTGGGGGGAAGCCAGGGGGGGGGGAGGCTGACAATCTGGTAGTATGAGTGAAAGACAGCAGATGAGAGGTAATCCCCAAATTTTGCAATGTTCAAAAAAAAGTGTAAAGGCTAGAGCCTTACTCAAGAACACAGAACAGGTAAAGACCTGGGATTAGAGAGGTCAACCTAAGTACAGGAGCAAGTACAAAGATAATCTCTAAGTATCTACAAATAGCCCTTTATATACTTAACTAAAGTCATGTGTGTAACCTCAGAGGTTACAGTCATACACAACAATCTACTAATCAATTCTCAACACAACTAGCAAATTGTAGTGAACAGTATCTTTATCAGGAAAATGTCACATTTCTTGTAATTTCTTATAGACCTTATAAAGTAACATGTGTATTGTATATACATTGTAAAGTAATTGTAAGGTTTGTAAATGAATTGTAACATTTAAATAAGACATATTAATGTATATAAAGACTACATAAGTACTAAGGATGAATAAAATCTATTACATGTATTATACTAACTTTGTATAATAACCTAAAGTATTATGCTTGTATTACATTTAAATTATAATCTTTAAAAAAGAGTTATATTTATAATATAATAATGTAATAATAACTATTGTTATCTTATAATTTATGCAACAAGTATATTAATGTATATAATAGTGTAAGAGCACTTGTTGTATCCCTATTATCTTAATAAAAGTATACTATAAGTATATAATATGTACATTATACTTAGATTATCTTGGGCAACTGATACCTAACTTGCTTATGTAATCAACGGCTGAAGATTGAGAGCATATAATGATGCACTTATGTATGCTACTCTTTCCTGTCAACCTCCACCACCTCTCTAAGTCTAACTCTCTACTGTACTACTATGTCATTACTTTTGTTCTCTCTAAGTCTCTAGTCTTTCTCTTCTTACATGTGTCCTACTAGCTGCCACCCTGCCTTCAACAATGTCAACAATAAACATTGCTGCACTTGTCTCTCTAATCAACTGTTGTAATGCCTGTACTAAGTCCCAGATTCTG
>NW_006760910.1:0-3217 GCF_000271605.1 Fomitiporia mediterranea MF3/22
AGTAGAGTACTTCCAAGTACTAAGTAACTTAAGTTGATAAAACTATCTTTTGAGGGCCAAACTGGCCTCCTTATATACCTTTTGCTAGAGTAATGTTACTCTAGTGACTTTAGTAACTCCCTTCACTGTTGTTCCTATAAAGTGGAGCTGGCTAATCCTTTAGACTGTATACTATACTGGTTTGTGTCTTCTATTAATCTGCTGACACTAGTTTGTGTCTTCTTGTATCCTAGATTAATCTTCTAATGACTCCTTTACTGTATTATTATGTCTTCTATACTTCCTCTCATACTTCTAATGACTCTGTTAGAATGCTTAGTTCTTAGGTTATTACACAGGTAATGAGAGTGTTGACCCTAATAATAATATGTATTTAGTTAATAAAGTGTTCTTTTTATATTGTTTGTCTGTCTGTATGTCTCAGTTATTCAGAATATGTTTTTTAATCTAATACATGTTTTAACAAGCATAGTAGGAGTGCCCCAAGTACTCTCTCTTATTGAGACATCAAGCAAGTGTCTACCTTATATACTACATAGTGAAGTCTGATAGTCTAAGACATTCCAAGTACAGTAATTCTACATAAGGCAATTAGGGATTTCCTAATCCAGAGCACAATCTAATACTCCCCTTCAAGCATTAATTAAGAACTAAGACTGTATGCCTAATAGTTTGTTTAGATGCTTGATCTGTAGGACGTGGAGAGCCTTTGTAAGGATGTCTGCTAATTGGTTCTGTGATTGAACATAGTATACATTAATGTATTTGTTTTGAATGTAACATTGTACAAAGTCTTTTCATAAATCAAGATGTTTAGTGTAAGCATTGTACATTATTTTGTCAGACTTTACAGTCTTTATTGTACCTTGATTATTACAATAAATTGTAATGGGTGCTGATTCAGTCTGTAGTACTTCTTTGGTGAATTGTTTGAGCCAAATGGCTTCTTGAGTAGCATATGCCAGCACTTGCAACTCTGCTTTGTAAACAGATAGTAGTACCAGGTTTTACTGTTTGCTTAACCAAGATATGGTCAATTTAGCTAATTGAAAGACATAGCTGTTTATTACTTTATGTCCTTCCATCATTCATCTGTCTGCATCACAATAACCTCATAGTTTTAAGGTGTTTGTGCTTCTAAGTTGAAGCTAACAATTTGTTGTATATTTTAAATACACAAAGTAATGTTTCACTACTTTGTAGTGATGTGTTTAGGGCTTTTGTAAGTAGTGCACTAATTGCTCAGTAATATAAGATATGTCTGGCTGTGTACAGTCTGCAACATATCTTAACAATCTTACCATATTCATGTATAGTGTTGTTTCATTATTACTTTCGTTTGTATTGTATGTATTGTTTGTATTGTTGGATAGATCTATTCTAGGAGTAATAGGCGTTTGTAGTGCCTTTTTGTTTTTGAAGTGGTAATGCTTGATTATACTTTCAATATAATGCTTTTACTGTAAGCTAATCATTTGTTAAGGTCTATCTTGGCTTATTTCAATACCAAGTAACTAATGTATTTTGTTACTGTCAGTAAATGTAATGTGTTGTCTTAAAGCATGTTTAAATGCTGTTATTATAGTAATAGTTTTGCTAATAATCATAATATTGTCAATGTGCATAAATGTTATAAGAATTGTTTTATTATTTTGTTTCTTGTAAAATACAGCATGATTGTAATTAGCTCGTTCTAATCCGATCTTAAGCAGTAGTTCAGTAATCTTCTTGTACCATTGTCTACCTACTTGTTTCAATCTGTATAACACTTTATTTAAGTATAATGCCTGTCCAGGTTTAATATCTGTAAGTAGCCTGCCTAGCAGTAGTTTCACATAAATGAGTTTGTCCTCATTTAATTCTCTGTAAAGATATACAGATTTTACATCTATCTGATGTATTTCATAGTTCTTAGATGCTGCCCAAGATAACAATAATTGTACTGTTAATAGTTTTGTTACTAGAGCAAATAAGTTGTCAGAATAGAAGTCTATTCCATTCTTTTGAGTGTATCCTTACACTACAAATTGTACTTTGTATTTGTCTATTCGGCTGTTAGCCAGTCTTTTGATTTTATAGACAAATTTCGTTCCAATTATGTTTGTATTTGTAGGGGGGATAGCATATATCCATGTGTTTCATTGTTGAAGTGACTGTATTTCATCCTTCATAGCTTTGATCTACTGTTCTTTGTCTATATGTGTTATAGTATTGTAATATGTTAATGGATTGTTATAAACTTTGTTAAGGAATTTGTTGAATTCTATTAGATACATAGTTAGGTTTATATCATCTTTGTAATTTAAACCTATAGTTTGTTTAACTGGTCTTTGCTCTTGTGTAGAGCATTGTATGACAGGTTCTTTATCTTTATTATTGTTATTAGGAAGAGTTTCATTGTTTGATGTATCATCATTATGATTATTCTCCCCTTCAATCCTAGACATTAGTTTGTCTATGAATTGTATGTTGTGTTTGACAGTAATTTTATTATCATGACACACTAAGTGACCTTTACTACTGTTATCATAACCTAACTATTGTGTGTGCTAGCCTCTAGGTTGTAGTTTATGTGTTTGTTCATTCTGTATAATACAATATGTGCTGAATTCTTGTATATTATCTATTTGATAATGTTTGTTATACTGTTTGTAATATAGTATTACAAATTTAATAGCAACTCTTAGTATTCTGTTATGAATAAATGTTTGATATTGTACTGTATATACCTAGAATTTCATAGGTAACTTTGCTAATAACAGACATGTATGTATGCTATTAAAGATAGTCTTATACATATGTTCCACAACTCTGTTCTGTTACAGTGTATTGTGTACTGTTAATCTATGTATTGTTTCTTGACTTTTAATGTACATAGTGAAGTCTTTACTTAGGAACACTGTATCATTATCACTTTAGAGAGTTTTAACTCTTATACTGTACTGTATAAAGAGTCTTGTTGTATGCTTTACATATTCAGTAAAAGCATTGCTTTTATACTGTATAGGTAGCATAGTTACCCATTGTGTAGTGTCATCTACAATAGTAAAAAGATATTCATACTTACTGTAAGCTTGTACTGGGGCAGGTCCCCAAATATTAATATGGAGATGATCTCCATAAGATTGTACAAGAGGTGTTGTTTGTATTTTTGGTATTTCATTGTGTTGTATGTTTGCTTTGATACAATCTGTACACTGTACATTTTATTGTCTGT
>NW_006760911.1:0-3216 GCF_000271605.1 Fomitiporia mediterranea MF3/22
GATCTGACTGTTCTGAAGATTTCCTAAAGGAACTTGTTGAGCACCTCCTACTTGTCTCTGTTGAGTAGGTAGACCTTACAATCCTTAGGTTGGAAACCTTTAGTCAATTCAATTGTATGGTTCTAGAGACAGTGTTCAGGAAGCTAGTCAAATTCCTCTTTACTAAAGACTTTAGAGAACTCTTAGACAAAATCCAGCAGGCTGAGTCTATGTGTGTTCTAGAGTAGAGTTGTTCTAAGAGGGTTCTGGACTGGTTCTGTCTTAGACATCCTTTAGATTGACTCTGTTCTACCTTAACTAGAATATGTATTCACATATCTATCCTAGTTAAAGAAGAACAACTAGTCACCTTCATTAGAACTGTTAGTAACATTAGAAGCATTCACATCCACTTAGAATAGTAGTGTAAGGTAGTTACAAGACTTAGAATACTAATTGAACACAAGTGTTTACTCTAACTAGTTAATAGTAGGGTTGTGAGTCTTAAGCCATTTGAATCTAATAAAGATGTCTGTCTTTCTAAGGTTAGTGACTCTAAACTTAATACTTTCCTTATGATCCTGAATAGTCATCTGTAGTTGGACAAACTTAGTAATCTGACTATTCTGGTTCAGAGTTCTGTCTATATTGTATACTAGGATTAGAAGTAGAACACATTAAGTAGGAAGGTAGTGTTCCTACACAAAAGCCTTATTAATGTACAAACTAGTGTATTCACTGTCTACTAGAGCTATTGTTCAGATTAGGGGGGATTCTAAGAAGGGAGCCAAGAGGACAGAGACCTAGAGCTAGTGTCTAGAGTATCCTTAGATAAACTACTACTTGTTCTAAAGGGAATGTACAGCTTGTACAGTCTTGTTGTCTAAGAGAGTAAGTATATGTACTAACATTTCCTCATTAACCTCTCTCTTTCAACAAGGACAGACCTATGTCCTCAACTGTGAACTCAGCTGAGACTATCCCTACTTGATACCTTAGACAAACTACTAAGTAGTAAACAGGGCTAAATAGTGTTTCAAACATTCTAAGATCTTAGAACACAGAAGTAGTAGGTCAGATTGTGTAGATTTAGACTCAGATAAAGTGTGAAGATAAGAATCAAAAGAATCAGAAGAAATAGGAGAACTATCTACTTTTGTTTTCAACTTTTTTCTTTCTAATAAATAATTTTGTTAATTTATTTTTTCTACTTTTTCTACTTTTTCTACTTTTCTTACTTTATTTACTTCTAATCCTACAGTGTCTATTGAATCAAAAGTAGTTATTAAAAAATCTGAGTTATAGCCCTTCAGTACTGTATTCACTGTTAGGCCTTTACAAAATTCTAGAGTACATAGTTAGGGTCTAGGAGTTCTAAGGTGACTTCTGGATTTGTAGAAAAAGCTTCTTACTATAAATCCTGCTTGTCACTCATTATTACTCTAATGACCTGACAGATATACTGTTACTTCTATAGACAGTCCTTAATCTAGTGCCCTGACTTTCTGTAAGTAAAGTATACACCTTGCTTTTAAGCTTCTCTAATGTCTATTAGAACAGATTGATTACAAATTACAGACAGATTGATCTAAGGACTCAGAACTGTTAGAGCTGAACACATGTGTAGGTGTTCTGTACAGACTTAATGTATTTAAGCTACAACTTAGTCAAAGGAAATAGTGTGTGTCTTCTACTCAGTGTAAGTAACTAGTTCTAGTATCATTCTAAGAATCTTATTAACTAGTTCTGAGTGAAGAGCTTTTTCAAGCATTCTAATAAGGACATTATCAAACCCAAGTGTGAATCCTACCTTCTAGACTAGAATATTAAACTCCTGAAAAAAGGTATTGGCAGAATGTTTGCCCTGTTATAGAGACACAAGCTTGTTCTACACATTACACTTCTTATTCAGATTAATAAAGGAAGTACAGAGCTGCCTTATGAATTCTAAATACAACTCATTGTTCTAAAGTTAGATCAGGCTTCTAATCTAATGTCCTTCAATCTAGTTCTAGGCCCAGGTAGCTGTGTTACCTTCCTTCATGAAGGAGAGGACAAATAGGACACAATTAAGATCTGAGAATAGATTGGTTGAAATAGTAACTATGTATAGTTCAACTTAGTACTGGAAGTCCTTAAAGTACTACTCATTAAAGTCTAAAGGGCAGACTATATACACTTTCTTTCTAGAACAGGTTACAACTTCTAGAACAATCAGAACAGGTTCTGAAGAGGCTAGAGGCACATAGTTAGTAAAGGCCTCTTAGATAGAGGTCTGTATGTATTAAGCTAGTTTTGCTTGTAACTACTAATCTGGCAGGACAGTAGGGGTAGCAGTTAGTGTAGGAGGGTCTATGTTTATACTACAAAGGAATCAGTACTAAACTAAAAGGGGTAATGAATAGAAGAAGGGTGGCAAAAGTTTAAAAGGGTTTAGAAAGTTTAAAATTTAAAAATGTAAAAGGGTTAGGACAAAGAAAAGAGATTAACACAATAGTAAGTACTAATGCTCAAAACATAAGAGAGTTGTAGGGTAGTAATAGGTAGTCTTAATCTAATGTCAGTGACAGTGTAGAGGGGACCTGAAGGCTCAGCAAGAGGACCCAGGCTACAACTATCCTATACAATAGAAATACAGAACACAAGTACTAGAACATAGTCAGAACTTGCAGAACAGGTAAAGAGAGGGAGTGAGACAAGAGTAGAGTATATAGAGTGAGTCTAAGAGTACAGGACTACCTGGAGTAGATAAGATCAAGACTACAGGACTAGTCTGATCTTATACACCTATATATACTAAACTATACAAGAGTACTTAGAGAGTATGAGCTACTAAGAATGATAAGCTACAAAGAATGAAAGAAAGGAATGTCAAAGATAAAGGTACAAAGAACAATAGGATAGACAAAGGGTAAGAGACTATAGAATGAACAGAGAATAAAGGGGTGGTCAAAGGAATAGAATAACAAAGTGAGGAAGGGTAGTAGTAAGAGTCAGTACACATATAGTTTATAGACAGTGCTCCTGAAGGACAGAAGTCCTGAGTTCTGGTACAGAAGGGTGTAGAACCCTTAGAACTGAAGGTAAGAGAGTAGAGAACTGTAACACCTACTTT
Source organism: Fomitiporia mediterranea MF3/22 (assembly GCF_000271605.1). Classification (NCBI taxonomy): domain Eukaryota; kingdom Fungi; phylum Basidiomycota; class Agaricomycetes; order Hymenochaetales; family Hymenochaetaceae; genus Fomitiporia; species Fomitiporia mediterranea. Next base: position 3,095 of record NW_006760911.1, read on the forward strand.
GAATGTTGATTATTAAGGTTAGTTAATTTTATAAAGTAAGTATTAGAGTTAATGTACTTGTGTACTAGCTCTAGGTTTGAGTTCCCCTTAGTAGACTAGAGCTTTACTAGAATAGTAAAGAT
>NW_006760912.1:0-3214 GCF_000271605.1 Fomitiporia mediterranea MF3/22
TTTTGCTGGATCCATACAGACCTTTCCTCTACCAATCACAAAGCTCAGATAATCTACTGACTCCTGTGTAAAAGAGTACTTTACTTCTTAGAGGAACAGTTTATTATCTTAGAGCTGTTGTAGAACTGCTTGGATCAGTCAGTAATAGTGCTTGACTGTCTGAGTGAAGATTAGAATGTTATTCAGATACACACTAATGTGCCCTGAGTCAATCAGATCTGTAAGGATGTGATTCATGAATGACTAGAATGTTGTAAGCAAGTTAGTTAGTCTGAAGAACATTACAGTCAGTTTGTACAATCTGTAATTAGTTTGGAACACAGCCTTCTACTCATCTCTGTCTCAGATCTGAATATTATTGTATCCCTATTGAATGTCCAACTTAGTGAAAACCCTGGATGTATGTGTCTTATCAATGAGCTCCTGAATCAGGGGAAGTAGGTACTTGTTTTTGACAGTACCCTTATTGAGACAACAATAATTCTGGACTGAGTAAAGCTTCCTATCTTTCTTTTTGATGAAGAAGAAAGGGGAGGCCATAGAGGACTTTGAGGGTTGGATCCAGCCATTCTGAAGATTTTCCCAAAGGAACTTGTCAAGCACCTCCTGCTTGTCTCTGTTGAGTAGGTAGACCTTACAATCCTTAGGTTGGAAACCCTTAGTCAATTCAATTACATGGTCCTAGAGACAGTGTTCAGGAAGCTGGTTGAATTCCTCTTTACTAAAGACTTTGGGGAACTCTCAGACAAAATCCAGTAGGCTGGGTCTGTGTGTGTTCCAGAGTAGAGTTGTTCTGAGGGGGTTCCAGACTGGTTCTGTCTCAGATATCCTTCAGATCAACTCTATTCTGTCTCAACTAGAATATGTATCCACATATCTATCCTAGTTGAAGAAGAACAATCAGTCACCTTCATCAGAACTGTTAGTAACATTAGAAGTGTCTGTATTCACTCAGAACAGTAGTACAAGGTAGCTGTAAGACTTAGAACACTAATCAAACACAAGTGTCTACTCTAACCAGTCAATAGTAGGGTTGTGAGCCTTGAGCCATTTGAATCTGATGAAGATGTCTGTCTTTCTGAGGTTGGTGACTCTGAACTCAATACTTTCCTCATAATCCTGAATAGTCATCTGTAGTTGGACAAACTCAGTGATCCAACCATTCTAGTTCAGGGTTCTGTCCACATTGTATACTAGGATCAGAAGTAGAATGTGTCAAGTAGGGAGGTAGTGTTCCTACACAAAGGCCTTATTAATGTATGAACCAGTGTATCCACTGTCTATCAAAACTGTTGTTCAGATCTGGTAGGATCCTGAGAAGGGAGCCAAGAGGACAGAGACCTGTAGCTAGTACTTAGAACATTCTTAGATGAACTACTACTTGTTCTGAAGGGAATGTACAGCTTGTACAGCCTTGTTGTCTGAGAGGGTAAGTATATGTACTAACATTTCCTCATTAACCTCTCTCTTTCAACAAGGACAGACCTATGTTCTCAGCTGTGAACTCAGCTAAGACTATCCCTGCTTGATACTACAGACAAACTACTGAGTAGTGAACAGGGCTAGGTAATGTTCCAAACGTTCTGAGATCTTGGAACACAGAAGTAGTAAGTTGGATTGTACAGATTTAGACTCAGATAAAGTACAAAGAGAAGAATCAAAAGAATCAGAAGAAATAGGAGAACTATCTACTTTTGTTTTTGACTTTTTTCTTTCTAATAAATAAATTTGTTGATTTATTTTTTCTACTTTTTCTACTTTTTCTACTTTTCTTACTTTATTTACTTCTAATCCTACAGTGTCTATTGAATCAAAAGTAACTATTAAAAAATCTGAGTCATAGCCCTTCAGTACTGTATTCACTGTTAGGCCTCTACAAAATCCTAGAGTATGTAGTCAGGGTCTGAGAGTTCTGAGGTGACTTCCAGATTTGCAGAAAAGGCTTCTCACTACAAATCCTGCTTGTCACTCATTATTACTCTAATGACCTGACAGATATACTGTTGCTTCTACAGACAGTCCTTAATTTGGTGCCCTGACTTTCTGTAAGCAAAGTATGCTCCTTACTTTTGGGCTTCTCTAATGTTTATTAGAACAGATTGATTGTGAATTACAGGCAGATTGATTTAAGGGCTTGGAACTGTCAGAGCTAAACACATGTGTGAGTGTTCTGTACAGACTTAACACATCCAAGCTGTGGCTTGGTTAAAGGAGATAGTGCACATTTTCCACTCAGTGTAGGTGACTAGTTCTAGTATTATTCTAAGAATCTTATCAACCAGTTCTGGGTGAAGAGCTTTTTCAAGCATTCTAATAAGGACATCATTAAACCTGAGTATGAATCCTGCCTTCCAGGCCAGGATATTGAACTCCTGAAAGAAGGCATTAGCAGAACGTTTGCCCTGTTGTAGAGATACAAACTTGTTCTGTACATTGTACTTCTCATTCAGATCAATAAAGGAAGCACAGAGCTACCCTATGAATTCTAAGTATGACTCATTGTTCTGAAGTTGGATCAGGCTTCCAATCCAATAACCTTTGATCCAGTTCTGGACCCAGGTGGCTGTGTTGCCTTCCTTTATAAAGGAGAGGACAAATAGGACACAATCAAGATCTGAGGATAGATCAGTTGAAGCAGCAGCCACATATAGTTCAACTTGGTACTGGAAGTCCTTAAAGTGCTACTTATTAAAGTCCAAAGGGTGGGCTACATACACTTTCTTTCTGGAACAGGTTGTGACTTCTGGAACAATCAGAACAGGTTCTAAAGGGGCTGAGGGCATGTGGTTAGCAAAAGCCTTTTAGATAGAGGTCTACACATATTGAGCTAGTTCTGCTCATAACTACTGATCTGACAGGACAGTAGGGGTGGCAGTTGGTATAGTAGAGTCCATGTCTACACTACAAAGGGATTGGCACTAAACTAAAAGGGGTAATGAATAGAAGAAGGGTGGCAAAAGTTTAAAAGGGTTTAGAAAGTTTAAAATTTAAGAATGTAAAAGGGTCAGGACAAAGGAAAGAGATTGACACAACAGTGAGTACTAATGCCCAAAATGTAGGAGAGTTGTAGGGTAGTAATAGGGAGTCTTGATCTGATGTCAGTAACAGTGTAGAGGAGACCTAAAGGCTCAGCAAGGGGACCCAGGCTACAACTATCTTACATAACAGAAATACAGGACACAAGCACTAGAACATAGTTGGAACTCACAGAACA